>NW_027109840.1:47776-59119 GCF_000696795.3 Halyomorpha halys
GGAGGCGTAGAGCGGCTTCACGGAACGCTGAGCGATCACCTTCGATTGTACCAGGCAGACCAAGGGCTGGAACCGGACATGGCAATGCCAAAGGCAATTGCGGCATACAATCATTCGGTGCACACCGTTACAGGGTTTTCGCCGTTTGAGATCCATTTCGGGCTTTGTGGAATCCGGCGGGACTACAAGGGCACGGCGGGGGACGGTGATGAGATAAGCAATAATCATGTCACTAGGAAAAAGCAATGGGAAAAAGTCCGGGGAAAATTGGAGAGGGAAAAAACCAGGAGAGTAGTTCGGGAGAATTTAAACGAGAAAATTGGGATCAAACAGGGGTAAGGAGATACTGCGATACGAGGGACCATTCAAGGTGATAGTAATAAGAGAACATAATATTGTAACTATTGAGAGCATTAGAGAACCCAAAAAGCGCAGGACCGTTCATATGAACAACTTAAAGTTCCACAAACCGAAACACCTGCGCAAGAGTAATCTGGAGTGTCCTCATCTCAACTTATCTTTTGAGTTATGTTTTCTTAATTTTTTTAAAATTTATCTTTGATTGTGGCGATATACTGAATAAATTACGTTGTATTTTTTTTTAATTGCATAAATTCATGATTTTATTTTTGTTTTGCTTTACTTTTAGTTTGTAATAAGCGATTATGAGGAGTGTCTATCTTTTGCTTTCTTTATTGTATATACTTTATTGTAAATAGTTATTGTGGTTGTATTTTATATTAATATATTGTATTGTTGAAGTTTACGAGTATTGTTCGTAAACTGGTTGGGGGGAGTTACAAGTCGTAGTCAGCTGTTACTTCGATGTCAGCTGACTGAGGAGATCAGCTGATCGCATGTATATAAAGAGATGTACCGAACCCAATAAAGATAGTATGTTACAGCAGCTCACACGTGTTACATCTAATTCCTTCTTCTCTTTTTTGACATTTGGCTTTCGCCGATACTTAACTTATATATATAGTTGAATTAATAGGGTAATTGTAGGGGGAAACAGAAACACTGATTGACATTATATATATTTATTCCACAACCCATTGTCTGATATTTCGAACTGATGGCTATGAAATTCAAATTCAAGGTAAATAAAGCATCATGTAAGCAAGGAAAGTATTAACAAAAATTGAATTTTATCTCATTTCCCATAATAAATAGCAGCAGTCTCCAACGTCACCGAGTAATCTTCAGTAAGCTCCATATAAATGGGTGCAGAAAGTTTTGAAGAGCTGAGTAGCTAAGATGAAGTCATTTCTACTATTTGTAGCAGTACTGAGTAAGTAAATAATTTTAATTTTAAATATGTAATTATATTCATTTGAATAAATAATAATGAAGGCCTAAAGAGCCTGAAGTTTCGATACCGATACCACCAATTGCTCTCTATTTACATTCTTCAAGTGACGACCCTCCAAACCCAGTTCTACGAAAGACGTTTTAACGCAACCCTGCCATCTACGTTACGGTCTAACCCTAGGACATTTACCCGTCGATTTAGTGTTTATTAACATTTTTCAGGATACGCTCGTTACTAAGCCCTACAACCTTTAACGCCCATCTTATATGCCACAATGATATAACTTGAATTATATTCTTTGTAGTCTTCTAAAGTCTCCCGTTCAATTCATCCTTTTTCGGTCCGAATGTTTTACGTAATACTTTTGTGAAACTCTTAAGACGCTGTTCATACCTCAGTGTAAGAGGCCACCTCCAGCATCCATAAAGAACATTGGGCAGGAAAATAGTTTTTGCCGAAATTGCTTGCGTTTCTATTGCTAGCCATTTATTTTGTTTTGTCCGTATTTATTTCAAGATCTAGTTCCTTACGGGAGTTTATTAACTAGATTACATTCAGTTCCACATTTTCCTTGTCCTCACCCGATAGTACCTAATCATCATTATACCCAAGCATTGGTATTTTACCACTCAAAGTTAACCCCTTTCAGTATTCATCACACCTTTAATGATGTATTAATATATTATTATATTAATGAAGTATGATTATATTAATGACGTATGAATCCCCTGATTCATAGTGCAAATTGAAAATTATACTAATTGTGAGGCAAAGTAAATTTATCCTAATCAAATTCATTATTAATTATATCTGTATTAAATTATGTATGATATCATAATATTTATTTTACTTATTAAACGTTACAGGTATTGCAATCGTGGAGTTGTCTTACGGTGGCAAGAAGAGAACGTGTCGAGAAGAGGATTTACCTCCTGTTAGCTGCTCAACGTTTTGTATGGATCCATACAATCAGGTATGTGGTTGTACAGAAGACGGATACTGTGAACTCTTCGGGAATTGCTGCAACATGATAGTAGCCAATAAGTGTGGAAAAGGTAAGGTTGAGGTTATCAATACATAAATCAAATTTCATCACGTTATTTCTAGTCAGAATGTATCGTGAGACACATCCATCTTACTTATGGTCTTTCCATGTTTTTGGCCACTTTCGATCACTACATTAATCAGATAAATTCATATTCATTAAATGAAAATTCACTTTCTTCTCTTTTTTAACGTCTATTTCAGTAAAAATCAGGTCTATCTGATTGTTCACATCGGGACCTGCTCGTGCTATACTGCAGGTGTCCCGAGTGTAATTTTATGATTGTAATTAATGTGTGGAAAAGGGGGGCTGAAAATTGTGAGACACTTTCTGCTCATAAAACCATGCATGTATTTTCCTTTATTTATAAAGGTGTTAATCCCTGGAGGGGCAATTACGGTTGATGTGTTAGTCAATTAATCGAATTTTATCTATAATAATATGAAAACAGAATGTTGGGGTCTCATAAATTCTATTGGCTTATCTGAGTGTGTGACGTCTTCGCCGCCGCAGTGACGTCTTCTGACCGCTTTCCTGTGCAAGTTGAGCGGTTAGCGAATATGGTGAACATCATGTATCCTCGCCTGGTGTCTGAAGAGACGTCTTGGTTCCTCCGTGGCTGGTCAGTGTGTCCTGGAGCCTGGCGTGATGGTAAGGGTAGGCCAGGCCCTAGCTTGCATGGTGCACAGGCTGGGGCGGCATTGCAGTCGCAGCGTCTTCGGGGTCTTCCGGAGTTCGCGGCAAGGGGGGGGGCATCAGAAAATGAGACCCCTGACCCCGACTTTATATAAATCAAAAAAAAAGAATGGAAAAATCGGATTACTTAAATCCGACACTGATATTAAAGAACATTCAGAGTTTAATCCGTTTTACAAGAATATAATATTTAGACTCTTTTTTTTTTTTAATCATAATTTATTTATTGTTATTCACACCTGTATAAAAAATATATACAATTTGCTGTAGGTGACATGATGACGTGATATAAACATATGGGAAATCTACCCACAGAGCTTCAATTTTAGAGAAGATCTCAAGACCATCTTCTTTTCAGATACGTTGGATGATTTTTAGTTAATTAAGGAATGGCCAGGTTTGAAACAAGAGGGTTGGGGTGGTTGGAAAGTTCATCATGGAAGGATTTCAATCAGGTTCTGACCAAAACGGCAACATATGGACATTGAGGTCCTAGTGGATGATTTGATTTGTGACAAAGTAAGGATCATTAAGGATTTTGGACTGTAAGGATTAGATTCCGGAGAATTTCGATAATGGATAGGATGTTTAGACCGTTTGTCTAGTAAGTATTGTAATTGTCTGAATCGACGAGCAGTTTCCAGTCTTGTATGAGGATTCCATGTCCTATCGAAGATTTAAATTCAAAATTTTGCACGCAATACATTCCCTTACTATATACTTCGCTTATAGCTAAGTGAAAGTAAAAAATAAATTATATAATTTTTCAAAGAATAAAATGATATGTTAGTAACTACTCGTCACGTTTCTCCTTTTTTTTTCTTAAATTACTATTATACTATATTACTCAATTTATACTGTATACTCTTTCCAAAGTAATGATAACAAAATATAAATTCTGCATTTTCGTCTAATTGCAATTTAGATTTATCATTCCATTTGTGTTTTATTATAGAATTTAACCTTTCTTTGTTTATTAATATTAATTTTTTAACTTTTCATTAATTTTACAGGTCCTTATGAAGATATTGGAATACCCATTCAAGAATGTAAATAAAGAATATCATAATGATTGGACAGAACGCCATAAACCGAAAAATTCAATCTGTTAAAAATGTTATCAAATACATGTATATTAGGATGCATTGTTATGAAATAGTATATTTTATTGATTACCTGCTTCTTCATCGTCGTAAAAGCTGTTTTTTGCACTTACGCTCGTTGTTTTCCAGTTATTTAGCTCCTAGTTCCTCTCTGAAGTCGAAGTATACCACGAACATTCTTCTAGATTGAGAATAAACCATGAAATTGGTCGTGGGTGAGGTCAATGTAAAAACAATTACCAAAACAAAAATTCGGAGATTTGTTGAATAGTGATATTTCTTTGTGATTATTTTATATACTAACACAGGAGATTATACACCAGAGACAGTTATTTCATTTGTGTACATGAACACGTGGTCAGCTTGGCTTTTATAAAATAAAACCAAAACTATTTTATAGTAGTAAAAAGACTGAGGAAATATTTATTCGACATTGAGTGAATCAAAAAGAAACGCTTTCATTCTGACCGCCCCGCTCTGTCTATTATTGCTTCAAGAGGAAACTTTATTTTTGTTCCAGACTGCCACTCGGGTCTAGAGAATATTTTTTCTAACTAAGCATCCAGAGGTTAATATCAGTTCATACTAACCTATTCCCATGAGAGAGTTATAAATTTTTACAATGTCAATCAAAGTTATTAAAAATAAATAATTTACTTATAATATAAAAGAAATTACTGTTAATAATTGAAATAAATACTGAGCATTGGGGCTCCACTAAACCTTCGAATTCTTCTCGTATCCAATCCTTACGATCCAAAATCCTTCGTTACATCCTCAATGCCTCCTATTTTGTTACTAATAAAACCATACATAAAGACCTAAATGTTTCTTATTTAACCGATCTAGCCCGAGCCCGATGTCATTCCTTCCATTATAAACTCCCTAACCACCCAAAACCACTAGTTTCTAACCTTGCTTCCTCTTCCATTCTTGGCAATCCTCCGAGGCGCTTGAAAAGAAGATGGTCATCTGACCTTATATTGTAAAATGTTTTTAGAGTTCTACAACTTGGTATTTTCTCTACATGCTGTATCATATCATTATGATCTTACTTCAAATTTGCTTGTAGTATTTTATGTACAGTTATAAATGTAAATCATAAAAAAAAAAAAAAAAAAAATTTTAAATGGAATTTTATTTTCTAAAAAATCATTTTTTTCTATTATTTGATTTGAGGGATGGTTTGTCACATTAGCTATTATCTATATCTTTTATCATAGAAAATCAAAAGTACTTTATAAGATAGACTTTCGGCTAAACCATTTCATTCTCTTATAAACCAACTTATAGTTACTCAATTAATAAGGAAATCGAAGGCAAAGAATTGTTTTAGTTTGAAGAACTTTTATTTATTTCACCAATGGTGAAAATAATATTCAATTTAAATAAATAATTCAATTTTTATCTATTTATATAGTCTCAAGATAGTTAAAGATAATAAATATAATAATATTCAATTTTCCCATGAATAAATTGTTTTTTTGTGTAAGATATTTTTAAGATATTGAGAAAGGATTTCAAATAATTTAAATGTTCAGTTACCTTTCGCGTTTTCCCACCGTTGGAAATTCCCAAGACATTCACTAGTCCAATAACAATTTTAATTGTGCATGTTTTGTCATAATGAAGTTTCGTAATATTTATCTCCTTTCTATTCTAGAATTAACGGATTACGAAATATCGTGTATACATAGTTAGCTATTGTTTCATGTAGAAGCAGTCAACTTTTCCATTTGACATATCATCTCAGGTAAACCATGACAGAATTGTTACCTTAATTTAAAAAATTTAAAAAAAAAAACGACTGTTTTGGAGGTATTTTTGCAGTATTCTGATAATACATGTTTTTTTACAATTTTGAGGTCTCCAAATCCAATTTGTTTTCTAACCGAGATGGTAAACAAAACTCATCATAGAAAAAAAAATTAAACTTTTACTATTTTTGCAAACAGTTTTAATCCCATCCTGGAAAAGAAGGGATCCAAACAATGCCATTATCGATTTACAACAGTATGAATTTTACTTGTAATAAGATAACTAAGGAATTCACATGTCAAATGTAAAGATGTTTGAAATGAAACTAATCAACTTGAATATTTTTGTTTATAATTCCCTGGAACAATAATATCAGTTGTTAATAAGAATTGCGTGCCTGGGTTCTATATGTCAAATTTTAATTCCTTTATCCTTACGAATAAAAGAAAAAATGGTTTTAACCGATAAAGTATTATTTTACACATACTAGAACATTATTGATTATAAGCGAAATTAGTGATTTTTTAAAAATTATTACATAAATTGAGGCTTCAAGAAATAGCTTGCAGTGCTTAAGATGCATTTCTCCAAACATGGACTAGTTTCCCAATAAAGTCCAAAATTGTCATATCGGTCTGTTATTTCATTTCTTCAAAAATATTTATTCTTCGAGAACAACTGCAAGGAGAGAATTTGAAGTAAGCATATTAGAGCATTCTTTCCAATTCATAACAGCATACTTAAACTCAATAGTTCTTTGAAAAAAAAATAAACTTCATTTAGTCGCGGAGTTTTAATTGCCGTTCATAAATTCTTCTATTCCGGACAAATCCAAATTAACTCTCACCTTCAAGTTGTAGCAGTTTCTATCCATTTAGGCTTCACATTTTCCGTTTGTAACATCTACCTCCCACAAGATCGGTCAATTGAATCTCAACATCTGATAGATATATATATATATATATAACCAACTACCTCACCCAGTTCTATGTATAGGAGATTTTAATGGACATAACCTTTTATGGGGATCGCAAGACCAACTTACGAGGCAGAATAATAGAATATTTCAGATATATACCTCTCAGATCTACTTCTTCTAAATTCCGGGGAACCCACCTTTCTTAGTTCCAGTTATGAAACGTTTTCTGCCATTGATCTTTCTTTTTGCAGCTCGAGACTCTACAGTGCTATAGAATGAAACGTGCAGCCGGATCTTTACGGAAGTGATCATTTTCCAATCCTTATACACCTCAAGTAAAAATCCTTCATTTCGGACAAAACCAAGGTGGATATTAGATAGGGCTGATTGGTCTCTCTTTTCGTCCTAGGCTTCTTCAACTCCCATTCCTCCAAGCGAATTGAGTATTCAAGACGGATGCGAAGCAATTACAAACACAATCATACAAGCAGCTAACGCATCAATACCAAAAACTAATGGAATGCCAAAAAGACCACCGGTTCCATGGTTCAACGAAACGTGCAAAAGAGCTCTTAAAAACCGCCGCAAAGCTTTAAAAAAATTTCAAAACTGTATAACAACTCAAAATTTGATTGACTATAAAAACAGCGGGCTATATGCAGACAAACGTTCAATCAATGTAAGACTGAATCCTGGAGAAAATTCGAAGTTCTATTACAGCGTCAACTACATCACCTGATGTATGGAATAAAGTTCGTAAAATAATAAAAAATCCGTCCTACCCCCGGTACACCATATTAGTTAATGGTCAATTATCGGATAATCCAGAATCCGTTTCAAATGAATTTGAAAATTTTTTATTAAGACATTCACGAGTCCAATAACAATTATAATTGTGCATGTTTTGTCATAATGTAGTTTCGTAATATTTATCTCCTTCCTAATCTAGAATTAACGGATTACATTTCCATTTGACATATCATCACAGGTAAACAATGACAGAATCGTTACCTTAAAATAAGAAAAACGGCTGTTTTGGGGGCATTTTTCTGATAATACATGTTTTTTTCAACTTTGAAGTCCCAAATCCCAGCTGTTTTCCAACCAAAAGTAAACAAAGCTCATCATAAAAAAAATTTAAACGTTTACTATTTGTACAAAGATTTTTAATCCCATCCTGGAAAAGAAGGGGTAGAAACATTGCCATTATCGATTTACAACAGTATGAATTTTACTTATAATAAAATAACCAAAGAATTTACATGTCAAATGTAAAGAAGCTGGAAATGAAACTAATCAACTTTAATATTTTTGTTTATAATTCCCTGCATCATCAATAAGAATTGCATGCTTGGGTTCTATATGTAAAATTTTAATTCCTTCATCCTAACAATCCTTTAAATTGTTACTGAAAATTGGGGCTTGACGAAATAGCTGGCAGTGCCTAAGATACATTTCTCCAAACATTGACCAATTTCTCCATAAAGTCCAAAATTGTCGTTTTGGTCTCTTATTCCATTTCCTTAAAAATATTTATTCTTCGAGAACACTACAAGGAGATAATTTAGAGTAAGCATATTAGAGCATTCATTCCAATTCATAAAAGCATACATGAACTCAATAGTTCTTTTAGAAAAATAATAAACTTCATTTAAAAATATGGACAAATGGAAATTGAAAAAAATTTCTAAACGTCTACATATCGACAAGAAACGTTTCAAGGTGGGCAGCATTTTGTGTATATACGTTTTTACGGCTACTTTTTTCTTATCACTGTAGACAAATTTTTTATAGTTAAACTAATAGGTTCTTTCCTAATCCATTGTCTGATATCTCGTTCCGATGGCCAAGAAATTAGAATTCACGGTAAATAAAACATCATAAAAGTAAGGAAAGTATTAAAAAAAATTAAATTTTATCGTATTTCTCATAAGAGATAGCAGCAGTCTTGTACGTCACCGAGGAATCTTCAGTAAGCTCCACCTAAATGTGCACACAAAGCTTTGAAGAGCTGAGTTACTAAGATGAATTCAATTCTACTTTTTGTAGCAGTACTGAGTAAGTATATAATTTTAATTTTATATATCTAATTATATTAATTGATACAATAATAATAATAATAATAATAATAATAATAATGAAGGTCTAAAGAACCTAAAGGTTCGATGCCGAAATTACCAATCAATCTCTACATAAATTCCAGTGATACCTCTCCAAACCCAATTCTACTAAATCAGTCTTAACGCAATGCTTCCATCTACATCTCGGTCTACCCCTAGGATTTTTTCCCGTCCGTTCAGTGTTTATTAATATTTTAGGGTTCCTGTTGTTACTAAGCCTTACAACCTTACACGCCCATCTTATACGCCACAATGCTATAACTTGAATTATATTTACTGGGTGTAGGCCCCTCAATTTAGTGTTGTGTAGTCTTCTAAATTCTCCCGTTCAATTCATACTTTTTCGGTCCGAATGTTTTACGTAATACTTTTTCGAAAACCTTAAGACACTGTTCATACCTTAGAGGTAGAGAAACTACCCAGTAGTACAACTCTAAAAACAGTTTACAATATAAGGTCACGAGGCCAACTTCTTTTCAGGCGCCTCGGAGGATTGCCAGGAATGGAAGAGGAAGCAAGGCTAGAAACGAGTGGGTTTGGATGGTTAGGGAGTTTATTATGGAAGGAATAATATCGGGTTCGGGGTAGATCGGTTACATAAGGAACATTTAGGTCTTTATGAATGGTTTTATTAGTAAGAAAATAAGGAGCATTGAGGATTTTACGAAGGATTTTGGATTGTAAAGATTGGATACGAGAGGAATTCGAAGGTTTAGTGGAGCCCCAAAGCTCAACTCCGTATATCCAGATGGGCCTTATTATTGTCATGTAGATCAGTCTTTTGTAATGAGTTGGAAGTTTAGACCGTTTGTCTAGTAAGTGCTGTAATAGTCGGAATCTGCGTGGTTTCCTGTCTTTTCAGTCTTGTGTGAGGATTCCAGGTTAGTTGTTTGTCAAGATGTAGTCCAAGATAACGAATCTGTTCTACAGGAGTAAGAGCCTCATTATTAAGGTATACTGTAGGGTAGTCGGCAGGTTTACGACGAAGAGTAAATGTGATTTGTTGGGATCAATTTTTATCCTCCAATTTCGACACCATTCTTCGAGGATTGTGATATGGGACTGGAGAGTTTGGGATGCAACCAAAGGGTTATTACTAACTGTGAGCACACATGTTTCATCAGCAAACGTGGTAAGGATAGTGTTAGGAGTTGTTGGTATGTTAGCTGTATAGATGGTGTTGAGGATGGGACCGAGAATACTACCTTGAGGAACACCAGGGGATTGAAAATAGAGGGATGAATAGGAACCATTATGGTTTACTTGGAATAATCTATTAGTAAGAAAGGAACGGATGATGAGAAAATATGTAGGAGGTAAGAGAAACAAAATCTAAAAACATATTTCCTCCTATATCTATATCACCGATATCTATATCATTTGTATTTATTTCAAGACCTAGTTCCTTATTGGAGTTTATTAAAGATCAATTGTATTTACCTCTATAGTTGCCTTGTCCTCACCCAAGAATACCAAATCATCATTAAACCCTTTTCAGTATTCATCACAATTTTAAAGATGAATTAATATATTATTAAATTATTGACGTATTATTATATTTATGAAGTGAAAATCCCTGTTCATGGCGCAAATTATACTAATTGAGAGGCAAAGAAAATTTATCTTAATCGAATTCATTACTAATTATCCTTGTATTATACTATGTATGATATCATAATATTTATTATCCTTATTAAACGTTACAGATATTGCAATCGTGGAGTTGTCTTACGGTGACAAGGAGGGTACGTGTAGTAAGGAGGATTTCCCTTCAAGGAGCTGCCAAATGCCTTGCACTAGGCAATATGATCCTGTTGAGGGTTGTACGCCAGATGGATCCTGTAAATGCTTCGGGAATTGCTGCGCGATGATAGCAGCCAATGAGTGTGGAGAAGGTAAGGTTGATGTCACCAATACATAAATCAAATTTCATCACGTTTTATCTAGACTGAATTTATCATCAGACTCATTCCCCTTACATGATCTAAACGTGTTTTGGACCACTTTTAATCACTGCTTTAATCTGTTAAATTTATATCCATTAAATGAAAACTCACTTTCTTCTCTTTGTTTACTTTTTGTTTGTTAAGCTCTATTTCAATGAGAATAAATAGCTGATATTGAAGAACATCCAGAGTTTAATCCACTCATATAGAATATTTGGACTCAGGGGACTTTAATACATCAATTTTTTTTTTATAATTTATTTTGAGGTGGCACAGAACAAGATATCCCTCGGACAAAACTCATTACAATAAATTGACTAACAGACTAAAAGCAGAAGTTAGAAAACACAGAATACAAAATTTCAAAAACTTAACAGAAATCTTAAATACCACTGACAAATCATTATGGAGAACTACTAAAAAGCTACTAAAATACAAATC
>NW_027109840.1:59959-62201 GCF_000696795.3 Halyomorpha halys
ATAACCTAGCCTACTCATCTCTCTTTTCTCAGTCCGCCGGTGTTCCTCAAGGTAGTATCTTAGGTCCCATTCTTTATACCGTTTATACAGATGACATCCCAACCCACCCTAACACAGTCCTAACAACATACGCTGATGACACATGTATACTTTCTGTAAACAACGACCCAACTAATTAAGCACAAACACTACAGGCGCACATAACATCTATTGAAGAATGGTGTAAAAACTGAGTGGAGCCCCAAAACCACGTCAAGAGACACGCGATATATTTCCTAAGTACATCGCGCGAGGCTTTGGACCTGCACTGTCTGTTGAACCAATGTTTAATAAAAATAAGTTTAAGATATGTCATATATATCATTTTTCAAAGAAGATAATGAGATGTTAGTGACCACTTAAAGTTATTTTTTTTCTTAAATTATTATTATACTCTTAATATAGTAATATTCAATAATTTTTAATTTTTACTGTATACACTTTGCAGAGTAACGATAACAAAATATAAATTTTAGTCTAATTAAAATTTAGATTCGTCACTCCATTAGTGTTTTATTATCAAATTTAACCTTTCTTTGTTTATTAATATTAATTTTTTTAACATTTAACAAATTTTACAGGTCCTTATGAAGATAGTGGAAGAAAATGTGATACATGAATATCACAATGATATGACAGAACGCCATAAATATTCAAACTATTAAAAATGTAATCAAATATATTTTTATAAGGATGGATTAAATAGTATATTTTATTAATTACCTATTTTTTCATTAATAGAAGACATGCAATTATCATTAATGTCTGCAATTGAACTGTTGAAATTAATTTGTTTCTAGTTGAATATTGATTGATTGGCTTCTCTCTAACTTGTCAAGCAATATTTAACTGAAAATGGTTTTATGAGTAATAAACAGTTTTAATTAAAAATATTTATTTTATTAAGCCTTTATGTATTGTATAGACTTAAACAACCCATAATAAACTATGATAATGTGCTATTAATAGAATAGAAAAAGCTATCCATAGGCAGTATCCCCATAGAGGGACTGAAAAGTAACTGATCAGTGACGCGAAATACCAACTAGTTTACTTTCAGTCAGTATTTGTGTAATACAATGGGACGCACACGGCACTACTGACTACTACTCGGGAACGTAGTAAAAGCTGTTAGTTGGATTTACACACAATTTGTTTCAGTTATTCAGTTCCTAGTTCCTCTTTGAAGTATAAGTATTCCCTAAAGTTTCTTCTAGATTGGGAATAAACCAATAGTATAGTTGTGGGCGCGTTCAACCCAAAACAGTTACTAAAACCAAAATTTATAGATTTGTTGAGTTGTAATAGTGGTTTGAGATTATTTGATATACTAACACTGAAGCTAATATACCAAAGACAGTTATTTTATTTGTGGACATGAACACGTGGTCCGCTTGGCTTTAGCAGGTATAATGAGGTGGTTGATGATGAAGTGGAGGTTAACTATACTGAACTGGCTGGACTTATTCCTTGCTTTCATTCTTCTCTCCTCTGTTTGGAGGACCAACTCCATGAATTCTACTCACTCATAGTAGATTTATTGGAGTGAACAAAGAAGAATTGCTTGCGACAGAAAAAAAGAGATAGCTCTTTCAACCTAGGTTGTTTATTCTCAGAGAGTGCTGGAGGAGAGAATGCTTTCATTCTAACCAACCCACTCTGACTATTATTGGTTCAAGAGGAAACTAAATTTTTGTTTAAGACTGCCACTCAGGTCCAGAGAATTTTTTTTTTAAATTTAGCGTTCAAAGATTAATATCAGTTCTTAGTAACCTATTCCCATGAGAGAGCTATATTTTTTCCCAATGTTCATCAAAGATATTAAAAATAAATAATTTACTTATAATATACCTATATCACAGCCCTCGAAGAATGGTGTCGTAATTGGAGGATAAATATAAATTCCAATATACCCCATCGAATCACCTTTACCATTCGTCGTAAACCTACCGACTGCCCTAAAGTTTCATTTAATAATGTTAATCTTACTCCTCCTTCAGAAATATCCAACATCATTCAGAAGTTACCTTCCCGCAAAGCTCCCGGTTATGACCTAATTACATCCCATATTCTAAAAAATCTTCCTCGAAAATCCGTTCTATTCCTCACCTACATCTACAATGCTGTACTCAGATCCACTTACTTTCCTGACCCATGGAAATTATCCATAATCAAAATGATTCCCAAATCTCAAAAGCCGCCT
>NW_027109840.1:63457-69940 GCF_000696795.3 Halyomorpha halys
AAAAAAAAAAAAAAAAATCTTACCCCTGTCGAACAGATCCGCTACCTTGGACTACATCTGGACGAACGATTAACCAAGAATCCTCACACAAGACTGAAAACAGTGGAAAATTCACGTCGATTTCAACTATTACAGCACTTACTAGACAAACGATCTAAACTTCCAACTCATTACAAAAAGACTGATCTACATGACTGTAATAAAGCCAATCAGACATATGGAGTTGAGCTTTGGGGCTCCACTAAACCTTTTAATTCCTCTCGTATCCAATCCTTACAATCCAAAATCCTTCGTAATGTCCTCAATGCTCCTTACTTTGTCACAAATAAAATCATACATAAAGAACTTAATGTTCCCTATGTAACCGATCTAGCCCGAACCAGATATCACTCCTTCCATTACAAACTCCCTAACCACTCAAACCCCCTAGTTTCTAACCTTGCATCCTCTTCCACTCCTGACAATCCTCCGAGGCGCCTCTTAAGAAGATGGCCACGATACCTATTAATATAAAATTCATTAGAGTGCTACTGACTACTACCAATGGGTAGTTGGTGTACTCTCTACACACCTGTAACACTCCATTTTAACTAAGATCAAATTTACTGAATGTATTATATAATATTCAGTTGTAAATTTCAATAAAGATAAAAAAAAACTTATAATATAAAAGAAACTACTTTTAATAATAAATGCACTTTTTTCTGAAAAAACATTTATGTCTATTATTTGATTTGAGGGATGGTTTGTCACATGGTAACGCTTTTATCATAGAAAACCAAAAGTAATTTATAAGATCGACAATAGGCAAAATTTCATACTCTCATCAACTTTACATCAGACATTCACGAATCCAATAAAAATTATAATTGTGCATGTTTTGTCATAATGTAGTTTCGAAATATTTATCTCCTTCCTATTCCAGAATTAACGGATTACGAAATATCGTGTATAAGTAGATAGCTATTGTTTCATATAGAAACAGTCAACATTTCCATTTTTGCAATATTCTAATAATACATGTTTTTTTAACTTTGAAGTCTCAAATCTGAGCTGTTTTCCAACCGAAAGTAAACAAAGCTCATCATAAAAAAAAATTTAAACGTTAATGAGAATTGTATGCCTGGGTTGTATATGTCAAATTTTAATTCCTTTCATACTAACGAATAAAAGAAAAAATGGTATAAACCGATAAAGTATTATTTTACAGATACTAGAACATAATTGATTTTAAGCGAAATTAGTGATTATTTTTAGATTGGTACTTAAAATAGGGGCTTGAAGAAATAGCTTGCAGTGCATAAGATGCATTTCTCCAAACATTGACCAATTTCCATCTAAAGTCCAAAATTGTCGTTTTGGTCTCTTATTCCATTTTCCTAAAATTATTTATTCTTCGAGAACACCAGAAGATGAGAATTTGGAGTAAGCATATTAGAGCATTATCTCAGCATATCGAATTCATAAAACCATATCTGAACTCAATGGTGCTTTAAACAAATAATAAATTTCACTTAAAAATATAGACCAATGGAATTTCAAAAAAATGTCTAAACGTCTACAGATCGACAAGAAACGTTTCAAGTTGGTAGCATTATGAGTATATACATTTTTACGGCTACGTTTTTCTTATCACTGAAGGAAACGTTTTTATAGTTGAATTAATAAGTTAATTACAGGTGGAAACAGAAACATTGCTATATTTTTATATATTTCCTAACCCATTGTCTGATATCTCGTTCCGATGGCTAAGAAATTTGAATTCAAGGTAAAAAAAGCATCAAACAAGTAAGGAAAGTATTAAAATAAAAATTAACTTTTATCGTATTTCTCATAAGAGATAGCAGCAGTCTCCAACGTCACCGAGGAATCTTCAGTAAGCTCCACCTAAATGTGCACAGAAAGTTTTGAAGAGCTGAGTAGCCAAGATGAATTCAATTCTACTTTTTGTAGCAGTACTGAGTAAGTAAATAATTTTAATTTTATACAACTAATTATATTTAATTAAATAATAATAACAATGAAGGTCTAAAGAACTTGAGGGTTCGATACCAATACAACCAATCAATCTCTACATACATTCTCCCAGTGATGCCTCTCCAAACACAATTCGACTAAATTATATTAAAAACAATCATCCCATCTACGTCTCGGTCTACCCCTAGGACTTTTTCCCGTCCGTTCAGTGTTTATAAATATTTTAGTGTTCCTGTTATTACTAAGCCTAACAACCTTATACGCCCGTCTTATACGCCACAATGCTTGAATTATATTTACTGGGTGTAGGTCTCTCAATTCAGTGTTCTGTAGTCTTCTTAATTCTCCCCTTTAATTCATACTTTTCCGAAAAGCTTAAGGCACTGTTCATACCTTAGTGTAAGAGGCCACCTCTCGCATACATAAATAACATTGGGCAGGAAAATAGTTTCATAAATTCTAATTTTTAAGTTTTTGGATAGAGAGCGCAAGCTAAACAATTTCGAAATTAAAAAATAACAAGTATTTACCGCCTTCAACCTCGATTTTATTTCTTCATCAATTTCGTTTTTTCTAGTTACCGTAGAACCTAAATATTTGAAACTAAATCTAAAAACATACATCATAATATTTATTATCCTTATTAAAACTTACAGATATTGCAATCGTGGAGTTGTCTTACGGGGACAAGGATGGTACCTGTAGTAAGGAGGATTTCCCTTCAAGGAGCTGCCAAATGGCTTGCACTAAGCAATATGATCCTGTTTATGGTTGTAGGCCAGATGGATCCTGTAAATGCTTCGGGAATTGCTGCACTATGATAGCAGCCAATGAGTGTGGAGAAGGTAAGGTTGAGGTTACCAATACATAAATCAAATTTCATCGCGTTTTATCTAGACTGAATTTGTCGTCAGATTCACCCCCCTTACATGGTCTAAACGTGTTTTGGACCACTTTTAATCACTGCTTTAATCTGTTAAATTTATATCCATTAAAAGAAAACTTGCTCGATGTTCCTTGATACTCCTTATTTGGTCACAAATAAACTCATTCACAAAGACCTTAACATGGCATTCGTTGCATATTTGACCCAAAACAGGTATGCGTCTTTTCATTCCAAACTCCTTAACCATCCTAACCCATTAATTCTTAATCTTTCATCCTTAACAATCCCTGATAATCCTCCGAGGCGTTTGAAAAGAAGATGGCCACGGGACCATCTAATTTAAATTAATGTTTGAAATACCACCAATGGGTAGTTCCTTCCCAAGATTTTCAAGTGTATATGAAACATACTACATATTTACCTATTGTATTATTTTGTACAGTTGTAAATTACATTAAATAAATAATTAAAATAAATTTATTTATTGCTATTCACAACTTTATAAAAAAATTAATACAAAAAGTAACTTTGCTGCAGTGACATAATGGCATGATGCAAACATGTGCGGAATGTTGAGATTCTGAGGGATGACTTGATTTGTGACAAAGTAAGGATCATTAAGGATTTTGAACAGTAAGGGTTGAATTCGGGAAGAATTATATGGTCTAGTGGAGCCCCAAAACCACGTCAAGAGACACGCGATATATTTCCTAAGTACATCGCACGAGGCTTTGGACCTGCACTGTCTGTTGAAACAATGTTTAATAAAAATAAGTTTAACCCCAAAGCTCAAATTCGTATGTCCAGATAGACCTAATAATAGTCATTTAGACGAGTCATTTGTTATAGATTGGAAGTTAAGACCGTCGGTCTAGTAAATGTTGTAATTGTCGGAGTCGACGAGCAGTCTACTGTTATTTGAATCTCATATGAATTTTTGATGTGACATACAAATTAAAATTCGAAATTTTTAACGCAATCCATTACCTTATTGTATACTTCATATATAGTTATATATGTCATTTTTCAAAGAAGATAATGAGATGTTAGTGACCACTTAAAGTTCTTTTTTTTCGTAAATTATTATTATACAATATTATTTTAATTTTTACTGTTCACACTTTGCACAGTAACGATAACAAAATATAAATTTTTGTCTAATTAAAATTTAGATTCGTCACTCCATTAGTGTTTTATTATAAAATTTAACATTTCTTTCTTTATTAATATTAATTTTTTTAACATTTAACAAATTTTACAGGTCCTTATGAAGATAGTGGAAAAAAATGTGATACATGAATATCACAAGATATGACAGAACGCCATAAATATTCAAACTGTTGAAAATATAATCAAATATATGTTTATACGGATGCATTATATAGTATATTTTATTAATTACCTATTTTTTCATCAATAGAAGACAAACTGTTGAAATTAATTTGTTTCTAGTTGAATATTGATCGATAGGCAACTTGTCAGTCAATATCTAACTGAAAACAGTTTTATGAATAATAAAAGTTTTAATTAAAAATATTTATTTTATTAAACCTTTATGTATTGTATAGACATAAACAACCCATAATAAACTGTGATAATGTGCTATTAATAGAACAGGAAAATGTGATCCGTTTGTAACCAGTCCCTAGGAGACTCGCATATTGGGTCGCCGCGTGATTTCAGTTTCTAATTTCCCTTTCTGGCTTTTCGAATCATTAAACGGGGAAGGCTTAGGTGGGATTCGGGAACGTAGTAAAGCTGTTAGTTGGATTTACATACAATTTGTTTTAGTTATTCATAGCTCCTAGTTCCTATCTGAAGTAGAAGTATTCCCTAAAGTTTCTTCTAGATTGGGAATAAACCAGTAGTATAGTTGTGGGTGCGTTCAACCCAAAAACAATTACAAAAACAAAAATTTGGAGATTTGTTGAGTTGTTATAGTTTTTTTTTTATTATTTTATATACTAACACAGAAGATAATGTACCAAAGACAGTTATTTCATTTGTGTAGATTAACACGTGCTCCGCTTGGCTTTTATAAAATAAAACCAAAACTACTTTATAGAGGTAAAAAGAATGAGAAAATATTTATTCTAGATTGAGTAAATTAAAAGGAAACGCTTCCATTCTGACCGACCCACTCAGCCTATTATTGCTTCAAGAGGAAACTTGGATTGCCGCTCGTGGCCAGAGATTTGTTTATTAATTAAGTGCTGTATGAAGCATACCTTAAACTAAATGCCAGGCACGCATTCAATTTTGGTTGTCTAGTTCGATTTTAGTGGACTGTATATTGAAATATTTATCTCCTTCCTAATCTAGAATTAACGGTTTACATTTCCATTTGACATATCATCACAGGTAAACAATGACAGAAATGTTACCTTAAAATTAAAAAAAAAAAAAAAATTGCTGTTTTGGGTGCATTTTTGCAGTTTTCTGATAATACATGTTTTTTCAACTTTGAAGTCCCAAATCCGAGCTGTTTTCAAACCGAAAGTAAACAAAGGTCATCATAAAAAAAAAAAAAAATTAAACGTTTACTATTTTTACAAAGATTTTTAATCCCATCCTGGAAAAGAAGGGGTATAAACATTGCCAGTTTGAAGTTTACTTATAATAAAATACCCTAGGATTTTACATGTCAAATGTAAAGAAGCTTGAAATGAAACTAATCAACTTCAATATTTTTGTTTATAATTCCCTGCAACATCAATATCAGTGGTTAATATGAATTGCGTGCCAGGTTTTATAAGTCAAATTTTAATTTCTTCATCCTAACAAATAAAAAAAAATGGTTTAATCCAATAAAGTAGCAACTCAGTGATCTTTTTTAAATTGTTACTGAAAATTGGGGCTTGACGAAATAGCTGGCAGTGCCTAAGATACATTTCTCCAAACATTGACCAATTTCTCCATTAAGTCCAAAATTGTCGTTTTGGTCTCTTATTCCATTTCCTTAAAAATATTTATTCTTCGAGAACACTACAAGGAGAGAATTTAGAGTAAGCATATTAGAGCATTATTTCCAATTCATAAAAGCATACTTGAACTCAATGGTGCTTTAAAAAAATAATAAACTTCATTTAAAAATATAGGCCAATGGAATTTCAAAAAAATGTCTAAACGTCTACAGCTCGACAAGAAACATTTCAAGGTAGGCAGCATTTTGAGTATATACATTTTTACTACTTTTTTCTTATCACTGTAGGAAATTTTTTTATAGTTGAATTATTAAGTTAATTATAGGGGGAACAGAAACATTGAGTGTCATTGCTATATTTTTATATATTTCCTAACCCATTGTCTGATATTTCTTTCCGATGGCTAAGAAATTTGAATTCACAGTAAATAAAGCATCATACAAGTAAGGAAAGTATTAAAAAAAATTAAATTTTATCGTATTTCTCATAATAGATAGCAGCCAGTCTCCAACATCACCCAGGAATCTTCAGTAAGGTCCACCTAAATGTGCACAGAAAGTTTTGAAGAGCTAAGTAGCTAAGATGAATTCAATTCTACTTTTTGTAGCAGTACTGAGTAAGTAAATAATTTTAATTTTATATATCTAATTATATTAATTGATACAATAATAATAATAATAATAATAATAATAATAA
>NW_027109840.1:70443-70935 GCF_000696795.3 Halyomorpha halys
TCCCATCCGTTCAGTGTTTATTAATATTTATGGTTCCTGTTGTTACTAAGCCTTACAACCTTACATGCCCATCTTATACGCCACAAAGCTATAACTTGAATTATATTTACTGGGTGTAGGTCTCTCAATTCAGTGTTGTGTAGTCTTCTAAATTCTCCCCTTTAGTTCATACTTTTTCAAAAAGCTTAAGACACTGTTCATACCTTAGTGTAAGAGGCCACCTCTCGCATCCATAAAGAACATTGGGCAGGAAAATAGTTTTATAAATTCTAATTTTTAAGTTTTTGGATTGAGAGCGCAAGCTAAACAATTTCGAAATTAAAAAATTACAAGTATTTACCAACTTCAACCCCGCTTTTATTTCTTCATCAATTTCGTTTTTTCTAGTTACCGTATAACCTAAATATTTGAAACTAAATCTTTTTTTTATTTTTATTTATTTATTTGTTGATATTTACAACTGTATAAAAAAAAATACAACCAGTAAATTTG
>NW_027109840.1:73925-74624 GCF_000696795.3 Halyomorpha halys
GTTTTGTCTTCATCTGATCGTGTCCAAGTCTTGAAACTAAATCTAAAACCATACTTCCTCCTATATCTATATCACCGAAATTACTCGCGTCTCTACTGGTAACCATGTATTTTGTTTTATCCATATTCATTTCAAGACCTAGTTCCTTATTGGAGTTTAATAAAGATCCATTGTATTTAGCTCTATAGTTGCCTTGTCCTCATCCAAGAATACCAAATCATCATTAAACCCTTTTCAGTATTCATCACAATTTTAAAGATGTATTAATAGATTATTAAATTATTGATGTATTATATTTGTGACGTATGATTTCCTGTTCATGCACAAATTGAAAATTATACTTATTGAGAGGCAAAGAAAATTTATCTTAATCGAATTCATTATTGATTATCCTTGTATTATATTATGTATGATATCATAATGTTTATTATTCTTATTAAACGTTACAGATATTTCAATCGTAGAGTTGTCTTACGGTGACAATGAGGGTACGTGTAGTAAGGAGGATTTCCCTTCAAGGAGCTGCCAAATGCCTTGCACTAGGCAATATGATCCTGTTTATGGTTGTAGGCCAGATGGATCCTGTAAATACTTCAGGAATTGCTGCGCGATGATAGAAGCCAATGTGTGTTGAGAAGGTAAGGTTGAGGTTACCAATACATAAATCAAATTCCATCGCGTTTTATCTAGACTGAATTT
>NW_027109840.1:77587-78326 GCF_000696795.3 Halyomorpha halys
TGATTCGATAATTTGCTTTGTGTTAAGGAATTGCGTAGAGTAATTTACAGTTGATGAGGTATCACAGAAATGTTTTGCTAGAGTGTTTGCTAAGATTACAGTTTCGGTTTCATAGTGGTCACGAATTTTCAGACAATTTATTTGAGGTGAGTAGCTATAACCCATAATTTTTCTAACTGTGTGCCAGAAAACAACTCCTGGTGTGTTACAGTTAACCTTACTTAAGAAATGGCCATGTTTTCTGGCCGCTTTATATGATTCTAGTTTTTCGAAGGATGGTCGGCGAAGAAATTTTCCAAGTGCCCTCTTTCTGTTTTTTTATTGCTTTTTCACATTCATCTGACCACCACGGTACATGGGAGCGGGTAGTATTTACTTTAGCAGATGCGGAAAGGTATGGAATCGCTGCTTGGGCGGCTTCAAGTATTCTAGTATTTAATTGTAGTATTAAGCGGTCAGGGTCAGTATCAGAAAGATCTATATCCGAAAGTTTAGCAGCCGCTTGATATTGGGGCCAGTCAGCTTTTTTTATGAGCCATTTGTTGTGTCTGCTGAAGGAGAGGCATTTATTAAGAGTTTTAATAATTATAGGGAAATGGTCGCTGCCATGTGTATCATCTAAAGTGTACCATTGAGTCGTAGCTTGTAACAGGGGGCTAGTGATAGTAAGATCAATTGCTGAGAGTTTTCCAGATCTGGCACAAAGGTGAGTTTGATAAATTGGATTATTTATAATATT
>NW_027109840.1:80661-93806 GCF_000696795.3 Halyomorpha halys
TGATCTAAACGTGTTTTGGACCACTTTTAATCACTGCTTTAATCTGTTAAATTTATATCCATTAAATGAAAACTCACATTCTTCTCTTTCTTTATCTTTTGTTTGTTAATGTCTATTTCAATGAGAATAAATAGCTGATATTAAAGAACATCCAGAGTTTAATCTACTAATATAGAATATTTGGACTCAGGGGACTTTAATACATCAATTTTTTTTTATAATTTATTTATTGTTGTTCACAACTCTATAAAAAAATATATACAAAAAGTAGCTTTGCTACAGTGGCATAACGGCTTGATGCAAACATGTGGGGAATCTACCCATTGATCTCCAATAATATTTCTAGAGAAGATCTCGAGACTATTTTCTTTTCAGACACCTTGGTGTATTATTAGGTAATGAAAGAGAAATCAGGTTTCAAACAAGTGGGTTTGAGTGTTTTGGAAGATTTTCATGGAAGAATTGAAAATTTAACCTTTCTTTGTTTATTAATATTATTTTTTTTAACATTTAACAAATTTTACAGGTCCTTATGAAGATAGTAGAAGAAAATGTAATACATGAATATCACAATGATATGACAGAATGCCATAAATATTCAAAATGTTAAAAATGTAATCAAATATATGCTTATAAGGATGCATTAAATAGTATAGTTTATTATTTACCTATTTTTTCATCAATAGAAGACATGCAATTATCATTAATGTCTGCAATAGAACTGTTGAAATTAATTTCTTTCTAGTTGAATATTGATTGATAGGCTTCTCTCTAACTTGTTAATCAATATTTAACTAAAAACGATGTTATCAATAATAAAAGTTTTAATTAAAAATATTTATTTTATTAAGCCTTTATGTATTGTATAGACTTAAAGAACCCATAATAAACTGTGATGATGTGCTATTAATAAAACAGGAAAAGCTAGCCATAGGCCACACAGAGGGTCTGAAAAGTAACTGATCAGTGACGCGAAATACTAACTAGTTTACTTTCATTCAGTATTTGTGTAATACAATGGGACGCACACGGCATAACTGATAATGAACTCTTATGTGATCCGTTTGTAACCAGTCCCTAGGAGATTCGCATATTGGATCGCCGAGTGATTTCAGTTTCTAATTTCTCGGAGATGAGTGACCAACACACCAACAAGTTGCTGGTGGGAGAGGTTGAAAAACATCACATTTTATATCAAATTTCCCTTTCTGGCTTTTTGAATCATAAAACGGGGAAGGCTTAGGTGGAATTCGGGAACGTAGTAAAAGCTGTTAGTTGGATTTACTCACATTTTTTTCAGTTATTCACAGCTCCTAGTTCCTCTCTGAAGTAGAAGTATTCCCTTAAGTTTCTTCTGGATTGGGAACCTATAGTATAGTAATGGGTACGTTCAACCTAAAAACAATTACCAAAACCAAAATTTGGAGATTTGTTCAGTTGTAATAGTTTGTGATTATTTTATATACTAACACTGAAGATAATATACCAGAGACAGTTATTTCATTTGTGTACATGAACAAGTGGTCCGCTTGGCTTTTATAAAATAAAACCAAAACTACTTTATAGAAGTAAAAAGAATGAGAAAATATTTATTCTAGATAGAGCTAATTGAAAGGAAACGTTTCCATTCTGACCGACCCACTCTGCCTACTTCAAGAGGAAACTTGGATTGCCGCTCGTGGCCAGAGATTTTTATATTAATTAAGTGCTTGTATGAAGCATATCTTCAACTAAATGCCAGGCACGCATTCAATTTTGGTTGGCTGGTTGGATTTTAGTGGACTGTATATTGAAATATTTATCTCCTTTCTAATCTAGAATTAACGGATTACATTTCCATTTGACATATCATCACAAGTAAAAAATGACAGGAATGTTACCTTAAAATTAAAAAAAAAATTGCTTTTTTGGGAGCATTTTTGCAGTTTTAAGATAATACATGTTTTTTTCAACTTTGAAGTCCCAAATCCGAGCTGTTTTCCAACCGAAAGTAAACAAAGCTCATCATTAAAAAAAAATTAACGTTTACTATTTGTACAAAGATTTTTAATCCCATCCCGGAAAAGAAGGGGTAGAAACATTTCCATTATCGATTTACAACACTATGAATTTTACTTATAATAAAATAACCAAAGAATTTACATGTCAAATGTAAAGGACCTTGAAATGAAACAAATCAACTTGAATATTTTCGTTTATAGTTCCCAGCAACACCAATATCAGCGGTTAATGAGAATTGTGTGCCTGGGTTCTATAAGTGAAATTTTAATTCCTTTCATACTAACGAATAAAAGAAAAAAATGTATGGAATATGGTCCGGGTGCGGTAAAAAAAAACTCAAATAGTTGATAATTATACTATTAGCAGATTTACTATTACAGCAGAAGAGATAGCAGCCAGTCTCCAACGTCACCGAGGAATCTTCAGTAAGTTCCAACTAAATCTGCACAGATAGTTTTGAAGAGCTGAGTAGCCAAGATGAATTCAATTCTACTTTTCGTAGCAGTACTGAGTAAGTAAATAATTTTAATTTTATATAACTAATTATATTTAATTAAATAATAATAACATTGAAGGCCTAAAGAACTTGAGGGTTCGATACCAATACAACCAATCAATCTCTACATAAATTCCAGTGATAACTCTCCAAACCCAATTCTACTAAATTAGTTTTATCGCAATGCTTCCATCTACGTCTCGGTCTACCCCTAGGACTTTTTCCCGTCCGTTTAGTGTTTATTAATATTTTAGGGTTCCTGCTGTTGGAGTTTATTAAAGATCCATTGTATTTAGCTCTACAGTTGCCTTGTCCTCATCCAAGAATACTAAATCATCATTAAACCCTTCTCAGTATTCATCACAATTTTAAAGATGTATTCATACATCATTAAATTAATGATGTATTATTATATTTGAGACGTATGAATTCCTGTTCATGGCGCAAATTGAAAATTATACTAATTGAGAGGCAAAGAAAATTTATCTTAATCGAATTTATTATTAATTATCCTTCTATTACATTATGTATGATATCATAATGTTTATTATACTTATTAAACGTTACAGATATTGCAATCGTAGGGTTGTCTTACGGTGACATTGAGGGTACGTGTAGTAAGGAGGATTTCCCTTCAAGGAGCTGCCAAATGCCTTGCACTAGGCAATATGATCCTGTTTACGGTCTTTTTTTTTTTTTTTTTTTTTTTTTTCAGCAGACCGCGATGTGCACACTTCGAAATCTGGAAGAGAACTGGATTCATCCCCCTTAAATGGTCTAAACGTGTTTTAGACCACTTTTAATCACTGCTTTAATCTGATAAATTTATATCCATTAAATGAAAACTCACGTTCTTCTCTTTGTTTACCTTTTGTTTGTTAAGGTCTATTTCAATGAGAATAAATAGCTGATATTAAAGAACCTCTAGAGTTTAATTCACTAATATAGAATATTTTGACTCAGGGGACTTTAATACATTTTTTTATATAATTTATTTATTGTAATTACCAACTGTAAAAAAAAAAAGCCATACAAAAAGTAAATTTGCTACAGTGACATAATGGCATGATGCAAACGTGTAGGGAATCTACCCATTGATTAAACTCCGATAACATTTCTAGAGAAGATCTCGAGACTATTTTCTTTTCAGAAACCGTGGTGGATTTTGAGATAATGAAAGAGAAATCAGGTTTAAAACAAGTGGGTTTGAGTGTTTTGGAAGTTTTTCGTGGAAGAATTGGAAACTGGTTCTGATTTGTGACAAAGTAAGGATCATTAGGGATTTTGAACAGTAAGGGTTGAATTCGGGAAGAATTAGATAGTTTAGTGGAGCCCCAAAACCACGTCAAGGATCGCGCGATGTATTTCCCAAGTACATCGCACGAGGCTTTAGAACTGCACTGTCTGTCGCACAATCTTTTATAAAATTAAGTTTAGCCCCAAAGTTCAAATTCGTATGTCCAGATAGACCTAATAATAGTTATGTAGATCAGTCTTTTGTAATGGATATGAAGTTTAGACCGTCGGTCTAGTAAATGTTGTAATTGTCGGAGTCGACGAGCAGTAACCTGTCTTTTCAATCTCATATGAATTTTTGATGTGACATACAAGTTTAAATTCGAAATTTTGAACCCAATACATTACCTTATTTTATACTTCATATATAGTCATATATGTCATATATATCATTTTTCGAAGAGGATAATGAGGAGTTAGTGACCACTTAAAGTTCTTCTTTTTCTTAAATTATTTTAATTTTTACTGTACACACTTTGGATAGTAACAATAACAAAATATATTTTTGACTAATTAAAATTTAGATTCGTCACTCCATTAGTGTTTTATTATAAAATTTAACCTTTCTTTGTTTATTAATATTAATTTTTTTAACATTTAACAAATTTTACAGGTCCCTATGAAGATTGTGGAAAAAAATGTGATACATGAATATCACAATGATATGACAGAACGCCATAAATATTCAAACTGTTAAAAATGTAATCAAATATATGTTTATAAGGATGCATTAAATAGTATAGTTTATTAATTACCTATTTTTTCATCAATAGAAGACATCCAATTATCATTAATGTCTGCAATTGAACTGTTGAAATTAATTTCTTTCTAGTTGAATATTGATTGATAGGCTTCTCTCTAACTTGTTAATCAATATTTAACAAAAAACGATGTTATCAATAATAAAAGTTTTAATTAAAAATATTTATTTTATTAAGCCTTTATGTATTGTATATACTAAAAGAACCCATAATAAACTGTGATAATGTGCTATAATAGAACAGGAAAAGCTAGCCATAGGCCGTGTCCACATAGAGCACTGCTTTTATACAACAGAACTGATGGTTTTAAGATATAGATCGGTTGTATACATACCTATGTTTACTTATATGAGTGTTGTATGAAATATACCTTCAACCGCATTGTAAGACACACTTCACTTTTGGTTGGCTGGTTGGGTATGAGTGGACTGTATTATTGAAAAATGAAACATGATTAACTGTAATAAAATTCTATTGATTTATGTTACAAGAGGTGTAGTGGATGGCCGAAAGAAAACATCATGATTAGATTGTTAGTAGAATTTTGTATGACTGGGCTATGGATATTGTCGATGCTAACATTGAGGTGGTTGATGATGTGGATGTTAAATATTGCTATGTGGAGTTACTTCTTTCTTCCCCCCGCATATCCAAGCCTCTCCTCTCTCTGATGCTGGGAACCACTCAAGAGAATCTACTCACTCATGTAGATATTAATGATCATTGAAAAAAGATAAAGGATGGACGCTTCTCTGGTTGAGACAAGATGGCTATCTCACACACGTCTGCGTTACTTCTCTTGCCACCAAGAGCGTTGGAGGAGGCAAGCTTTTGATGCTGGCCACATGGGCGCTACTGGTCCAAATACATGGAAGCCTTTCTGATTCAACCTTTCCGTTGCCGTAGGTTACCGGCACATACCGCCCACCTAAATCGCTCCGGGTGATTTACTTGATGAGATGTGGTGCAGGCTGTAGCAAGTAGGCTGTTTCTGAGGCTAAATTTACAGAGTGAGAAGAAGAATACAAAATAAAGTTATGCTTATGAACAGATTTTAAATTTAAACGAAAATGAACTTTGCATCCTAAACAATCATTGAAAATTACTTTAGATGGCTTACTAAGGCTAATTTAATGATAAAAAAAGAAATATGAGTAAGAGAAGAAAGGAAATTAATTCTAGTGTGGGTAAAATGTGTGAACTTCTTGGAACCATGCTGAGGGTGCGTCCGCCCACCTTAATAATTCCCGCTCATCAAGAATGGATGAAAACTAAGAACTGAAGTTTATAAAAGAACTAAAGAACCCAATGAATCGGGGTGTGCAGAACAAAAATAATCATGTTGACCCTAACTATATACATGAATCTAAAAACGAAGAAACAATAAACCAATGAACAATAAATCGAGAAAAAAAAGTAAAAGAATCAATTGATGTATATACACTATATTATATACAACATAATTTTGACCTTCTTAGGTCAAGGAATAGTGCGTCACAAGTCGAATTGATCATTAAACCTTGGCTGTACCCTTGCTGAAGTGGCTAGTAGCAGATTTTCCCTTGATTGTAGAACCTTGTATAGCGAAGTAACAGTGAATAGAGAGATTGCGAATGAGTGTTAGACTCTCTTGTCTGAATATTCTATTGTCAGTGGAATTCTGATGGCTGTGGCATTCGTCTTCAATTGTAGATGTGGATGAAAAATATCCCTCGGGTAGTACATTGGAGTGCATTCGCCGAAAAGATCCCTTCTCTTCCTTATGAATTACTCTTCCATTTTTATTGAAAGGAGCGCCTTTTCTACTGAAAGGTGGATGCTGATGTCCTATGATGCAGAGAGTTTTTGAGGGAACAGGAATCTTCGGTGCAGACGTGATTTGCGTTGAAGACGTGGATGAAACGGATGTGATTGCGGAACTACCGGATGACCTTGCGCTGATATTTTGGTTTGATGATTTGAAATCTTTGGAAGGTCTGAAGGTCCGACACAATGTCGAAGATTCACGCCGTACGGTGTTTTGGAGAGTTGGATGAGGAGCAGTGCATGAAGATAGTGGTAACTTGTTCCCTCTAGAGTTCGCACGTAAAGAAGACTGATTTTTTACCACATTCTCGTGAGAATTCGATACACTGAGAGTCGACTTAAAGAAAAAAGAGCAAGACGTAGGTTGAGCCAGGTTGTGAACAACGCCGGAAACTACTAAGCCGAAGGCTGTAGGCGTAAAGTAAATTCCATCGACTTCAGAAGGATAGGCAGCTCCATTAAAAATCCGCGGGCATAAGTCCCCACCGATTAACAGATCGACTGGACCTGACTCCCCGAAACTTTGATCAGCCAAAGGATGGCGTATAATGCGGCTGATGACGGAAAAAGGAAGGTTGATATTTGGTAATGACGAGGTGATGCGGTCGACTACCACCGGTGAGAGGTAATATTCTTGTTTACCAGTGAATGGCCGTAGGGTACAAGAAGTAGATCCTTTCAGATGCGACCTCGGAACGGCTGACTCGCCGAGACTTGTGATACAATGATCGAAGCTTGAAATGTTAGCGCCGATCTTGTGTGCAAAGCGCTGGAAATAAATGTGTGCTGGCTTCCGGAGTCCAACACAGCACGGGCTACATGAAGGTCTCTCCTCTTCGACTTGACCAGAATGCATACAGTGCCCAATAGAACCATGGTATCCGTGGATGACGATGGCGTGAATCCGAAACCAATGAAGGTCTCCGTAGGTGTAGGTTTACTGGACATTGTATCGACTTCAGTGGCTGTGTTGTTTCCTTCCTGGCGGTGGATCAGCGTGTGGTGCTTCTTACAGCAGTTCCGACATCGAAATTGTGAGCGATATGTGGCCACCTCATGGCCCTTACGAAGGCAATTTCAACATACCTTGAAGGTTCGGACGTGTTCAAGCTTCTTGGTAAATGGGAGCTCAATAAAAGCCTCGAACTTGGAGAGCAGATGATTTCCCTTGCAGAGAGGACATCTAACTTCTGGTGCTTCTTTGCCCTTCTCAGTTTTGTTCCGTGTTGTTCGAACTGCAGTTGGAGTATCCTTAGGATTCCTGGAAGGTGTGAAAAAGGTTCCGTGCAATGAGACGAACCTCTGCTTCTGATTCGTTTCGTTGGAGCGCCCTGGTGTCTTAGAGTTGTCTGCGTCCTGTGACATGCGGATAGCATTTTTCCTATGCCGAACAAAGGCTATAACATTGTCCACAGTGGGAAACTCTTGGCTGGATCCCAGAGACAGTTCAAACTGTCTTCTGGTCTCTGGATCCAATGTCCTTAACGCAAGTGTGGTAAGAAGGAAGTCCGTAGTGTCCTTGAGTTGTAATGCCCGCAGAGCTTCTACGCTGTCAGCGACACCTGTTAGAAACTGCTCGTACCTTTGCAGGTCTTAGTCCCGCTGCCTTGACAGGTGTAAATCAATCCCTTTTAGACCTGACCTTCATGAGGTGGCAAATACCGACATTAAACGACTCTACAACCAATATAATTAAATTTAATTCAACTTCTATTTTTCTCATACTGATATTTTCAATACCACAGCATATTACAACAATGCTAATGTTTTATAAAAATAAACATAAGCCAAACGTGGGAAATTATTTATTTAGTAAGCAAGAATATATATTGGTAGATTCATTTATTTTCTCAAGCTTCTGATTCCATTGAAACATTTTTTCAATGTAATTTTGGAATAAAGTTGGAAATAAAGTTATTAGAGGATATATTTTTTTTTATAGACGTTGAGATGAATACATTCAAATGGTCACAATAATCATTCTTTTTTTTTTCTTTTTTTGTCTTGGCCAAACTCCCAAATTGGAGTCCTATACTGCCTAACCATGGCTGAGGGTCAATGTTCTTTTTGTAGAACCACGTCTCAATGAAAAAAGTCAATTCCCCAGAACGGATTCGAATCGACACCACTAATTGGTACCAAGACCTCAAATTGGTAATACTGCATCTTACCAATACCATTACAATTAATACTACACTCCACCCATACAAGAGTTAGTACAGGCACCCATGACAACATTATTTTCCAGACACGCTACCTATTTTTAGCTTTCATTTTCCTCAGCTTGATGTGTTCTGTGCTAAATCGCTTGTTTTTACGGATAACAACTTCTGGCTTCTCTTTATTTTCGATCGATGTGGACATTTTCACAATGAAGTTGATTTTTGGAATAGTTTTTCGAACTTTTTTAACCGGCGATTCGTATCAGTTGTGCTGAAATAAGACGCATTCTTTTGTTTAAGGGAAAGAATATTTCTTATGAAAAAAATATTTTTTTTATTATAGATTTTCTATAGAGTTCCTCCTAGCTCTCTTTCCAGGTCAAGTTCAGCACTCCGCAGCTCGGTATAAACATATATACTGAACAACAAGGATGACATCCTTGGCTTCTCGCTCCTTGGCTCAGTAAAAAACAAATGTTAATTTTTCAAATCGGAGTAATGCGTCTCTATGAGCAAAGAAATAGGAGCTAAAATAGAGTGTATGTCTGTTGAGACCCAACTGCCAACAAAGCTATTTTAATGGTATAATTTAGATATTCCCCGGAACAACGGTTGGGAAATATTATCCAAAATATTTTATTTGATGGTATCGTAGGTTTTATATGAGTGGACTGTATTTTATATATTTTTAAATAAATTAAGAATAGTTATAAAGGTAAATAAGCCTCTATTCTTTAAATGATTTAAATGGCAAATAATTACATGTGGATAAAGTTGAAAAAGTTGTACAATAGGGTTATATGAATTAATTTTCATTATGGGTTACACGATATTGTATAAAATAGTAAATATTGTAGGTTACTTGATGGTTGCTCTGTGAGATTTTTCTTTCTCTTGAATACTTGTTATTCGATTATGTTCTCTTGCCTCTTTCATCCTGCCTTCCGTCTCTCTGCCTGGAGTGTAGTTTATTTGTTCATGATATATTATGGATCTCAGCCAGAAAATAATAACCCATCTCAAGAGGTTTCAAAGACCAAGATAGTTCTATGGATTTTATTTATTATTTAATTAATTAAGTTAAAAATTAAAATATGTTCCACTACAATCCATGAAGGATCAGGCGTTCAGTACTTTATAAAGAAGTACTGTTACTAAACCAACGGTTGTGCAAGGAGCTGATTTGTTCAGAATCACGCTCGACCACCAGATTTTTAGCCAATTAAGGGTATCCAAGTTAAGAGGCTGGGTGAACCTCAGGAGGGCTCCAGAACCCATAGGAGTTGACTCACGGCTACTGTGTAACAGAAAATAATTTTCTGACCAGCCATATTGGAACTCGGTTCCTTGCTAGTGGCCATGCGCTCTACCCCTTGGCGATCGCGCTCCCTCATTAATTACCTATTAAAAAACTCATCAAAACAATACAAGTATATTTATTCTCTTAGTTATTCAATTTTTTTTTTTAGTTTTTTTGTTAAAAAGTTTTTTTGTCTAGGATATTCTTGGACGGTACACCACATGTACTAATCATGTGTAAATGTAACCTTTTTCGAGTTGTTAATGCTTTACCATAGATTAATATGAAAAGAAAATGGTCAGGGATCACGTTCGAAACGTCGGCACAAACAAATATGTTATTGTTAAATTGTTCTGACGTTTCAACCTGAATTTAAACAGGTATTCATTGGGGCTGAAGAAACAAAACAATAAAAGATATAAACCATCACTCAGAGAAACGTAAAAATAAAAGAAAATAATAATCAAACATTTTAGGAAAAGTACATAACAATGAATGGTTGATATAACTATATTATATATACATGTCTTTTAACAGTTCATTAAGAGGGGGTATAGTCATACAAAGGACACCCCTAACTATATAAAATGTTCTTATTAAAAGAAAAAATACATAAATAAATAAGAATAATGCTTCTTAATAAAAGAGGAAAGTAAACTTAATAACAAAAAATAATGATATTGGTACACTTAAATAAAACAAACAATTGCCCTCTAATAGTGAAAAGAAACAAGTTAATTTGAAAAAAGGACGAGAGAAGAAAATAGAAAAAAATAAAAAATAATAATGAATAAATAAAATGAATAATAATAGAAAGTAAAATTAAAGTAGCGTGACTATGAATTAATTTTAGATTTATCAAAGTTTATAACAGAATGGCCTGCAGCAGTCTGGGCTTCAGTCTTCAGGTTGAGGTTGGGTTTCCCTGGTTGTAGGTCACAGCCCTTTAACTGTCGGCGACTGGGAGTGGAACTTCATGAACCGTTTTTTGATGTAATCCTCTATTGACTCCATTTATACTTCGCGGTGCCATTGGCTATTTTTTATGTACTAAGGAGCATTAACTGCGATTCTTAGGACTTTATTTTCAAAAGATTGTAGTTTTTTCCTTTTCGTGAAGGATACTGCTCCCCAGACTTCACAGCCGCACATCAGCAGTGGTTTGAGGATTGTTTTAAATATAAGAACAATTGTTTCTGGTTTTAGTTTGAAATTTCTGTTTAGGATGGGTTATAGCATTGCTAACCTTGCATAAGTATGAGTTAGTTTGATGTTGATATGGTGATTCCAGGTAAAGCGGCGATATAGGTGAATTCCCAAGTATCTTACTGTTTCACTGGCAGAATTCCATTTCACATTTTCACCTTTGAGGATTAGATCCGGTGGATCTGGTGGGCATCGAAGAGTAAAAATTTTTGTGTTGCATTTTTCAATGTTCAAGCTAATCATCCATTTAGTAAAATATTGTTATAAATCATTAAGGTGACTTTGCAAAGTGTTTCTAGCTATTATTATGTCATCATGTTGAAAGAACAGAGCTGTATCGTCAGCGAACATAGCTATGGAGGTGTGTGTGTGGACTGGACGACGTCGTGAAGATAAAAGTGGAAGAAAGGACTGAACCTTGTGGAGTACCGCCATGGATTTCTCTAAGGGTTCAATTTTTGTTATTAATTCTGACTGAGAATGTTCTACCATTGAGGAATGAGCTCAGAACATTGTTTTATGAACATTATTTTGGAGTGCCTGCTTTCTTTAGTTTATATAGGAGACCTCGATGATCTTATTGAATGCTTGTTGAAAATCTAAGAACGCTACCAGGTTGTGTCTCTTTTTTTCGAATCCACTAATTATAAATTCCAATAGTCTTGCCAGTTGGTGAGAAGTGGAATGACTGTATTGCAAACCAAATAGAAAATCAGGAATTATTTCGATGCTTTGAAAAAAAGAATTAAGATGTTTATTTATAACTGATTCCAGTCATTTTCCAAAAATGAGTAATAAACTGATAGGTCTATAACTGCTGATTTGTTTAGCGTTCTAACCATGCTTGTAAATTACTATGAGTTCGGCTTTCTTCCATGTATCCGTAAAGTTTCCAGTACGAAGGCAACTGTTAAAAATTGACGTGATAAAATTGACATCTTTCCTGGTCAACATTTTGATTGCTATGACTGGGATCAAATTATGGCCAGGACTTTTCTTTATCTTGAGCTTCTTAATCAGGTCCTGGATTTCTTTTGGGGACGTGAATTCAGGTGGGAGTTCAACTGTTGCGAGGGGGAGATTTACATACTTGTCAATTTGATCAGTGACTAAATTCGGACGTATTTCTGTGTTGGAAAATGTTTTCTCAAAGAAATTGGCGAACACTTCAGCTTTTTTGGCATCATTGGTGATAAATTCATCGTTGTCTACTAGACTTGGACGTTTATTCAAGGGACGTCGCGTAGCCTTCCATAATGAATGGTCCTTTGGGTCTAAAATTTCCACATATCCCTGATATTTAAAATACGCCCATTCATTCAAATCCTTTACCATTTATTTTTATGAACGGGGTTTCTAGTGCGCATCTACTGTCTCCTTGCATGATTTTTTTCTTTAATTTTTTGCAATATAAATTTTGCGCAGCTGCTAGAAAATGTTTTTCCCCTTAAATAGAAAGGTCGTACGGTTGCCTCGTGTAAACTGTTTTAGATCGACTCACTTAACTTCGTTATACTTTTATCTTTATCTTGAGCGATAGAGAAATTTTTTTTCAGTTGTAATTTTTCATCGACAAGAATTTTGTACGTTTCCCAATCGATTACTCCATTAATGAGGGATTTTTCAACGTTTCTTTGTTTATTTCAGTTGACAAATTAATTAATACATGTATATGGTCCGAATTTAAAGCTGTAATCACTTGAGAAGAGAGAGGAAAACTAAAATTTTTTGTTAATACAATATCCAGAAAATCAGATTTACAGACTGGTCTGTAAAACGTATGTTCATTTGGTGCGTGTATTTGGATATTGTACCTTGAGCAAATATCAAGTAAAGTATTTTCGCTATAATTTGATTTGCGGCATCCCCAGTAAATGTTTTTACAATTTATGTCACCTAAAACTAATGTATGTTTTGGAAGTTTATAATCGGTAGAACGTGACAACGGTAGAAGGAAACGAACCAAAACAACCTTCATATTAAATACGTTTGTAATGATATTTTCAGTGAAATCAATATTATTTTTGAGGAGAAGATGGTTGGGGGTGAGGTCAATGAAACACAAATAAGTATGACTAACTTATTTTAATGTGCCGACGTTTCGGCTAGAGTTTCTA
>NW_027109840.1:94506-98304 GCF_000696795.3 Halyomorpha halys
TCTCCTCATTTATCATCCACGGTCAACTATCTCTCATAATTACAATATTATTTTTGATTATTAAAGCTACATCACCAGAGGGAGTCGAACAATCTCTGTCATTGCGTAAAAATTTGTAACCTGGGATCTTCAATTTAAAGTTTTGGGATGAATGTGTCTCAGTTGTACAGACTATGTCGATGAAATTTGATTCAAGGAAAACTTAAAACTCTTTGAAAAGATATGCCATAAGCATTCTAGTTTAAAAATTTTAATTTTCTTTATTCCGTACCCATAGACAAAAAATGAATATTTGAGCATTCGTTGAATGATATATGATTTGTATTAAAGCGTATTAGTGAGGAGAGAATTAGTAACTGTAGATAAGCTTTTATTTTATGATCCGTTTATAAAGAAAGATGCCACTAACGTGGATAGATGAGTCATAATTTGTTGTAAATACGGCTTGATACCTTCGATTATAATTTTAGTTATTGAAGACAATAAATTTTCACCATTTATTTCGTTTTCTTGATTAACTGTGGACTGAGTTTTTGGTTCCGGTGGTTTTGATATTGGTCTAATAACATCAGCATATGAGTTTTTTGACGTGATTTTCGTGGCTGGCCAGCTTGAATTAGTCTCAGCTTTACGAATATTTGGTTCTGAAGGTGAGTTTATTTTATTTTTAAGGATTTGATAATATTTACATCCCTTGTAATTAGCCGCGTGAGCTAGTGCACAAGTCACACAAAATGGTTTGTCGGTAAATTTTAGCGGACACTTTGAAAAATGTGTTTACCTTTGCAGTTAACACATCTCGGTTCCAAATGAAAGTAGTTCTTTGTATGACCGTATCTTTGGGAGTTAGTACACATAGGGATGTCAATATTTTTGTGTTTGGATTCTACTATAATTAGGGAAGAAAATAAATGTTTAAGATTGAAAATATCTTTCGCTTTTTTATTGTTTTTAAGAGATATTGAGCAGAGTGGAGTAGGTTTTTTATCCCTATTTAATATGCTTGATACATAGGCAACTTCGAACTGTTTTGATTCTAACTGAACTTTTAATTCATCTTCGGTAATACTGTAGGGAACCTTCCTAATCACTACGTTCAAATATTTATTTTTGTCAATTGAGAATGTCTGGTATTCTATTTTTTATTCATCATAATACTTAGTTAAAGTCCTGTAATCTTCGATATTCGTTAACATAATTTTCGTATTGTTTCCAATTAGTTGGGTTGCAAATGGCTTGATGCACAATGCATTCAAGTCGTCTAAAAGTAGCCTGTAATTATTTGCATAATGTAAGAATATGGAAGGTATTTTTATTGTATTGGGCTGAGCATTCAGGTTAGTGTTGTTACTTGGTGTTGTTCTAGTATGATAATCTGAGGAAAGGTTGATTTCTGATAGCTTGTTAAATGAGCCGCCCACCCTACCTTTTAGAGGAGTAATTTCTTGCTAATACTTACCCAATTTTTTAACGGGAGATTGTGACTGAGTTGAATCTGTTCGTTCTAAATTCCTCTTTTTTGTCTTCCGATTGGATCATGTCAGTTTTATTAACAGTTATAAAGTTGTTTTGGGATAAATCGGGCGAAATGTTTGATTCATCGCCTGATTTTATCTTATTTATAAAAATAAACCATGAAGACAAGAAAACAAACAAAAATATCTAGTAAGCTGCACACTCGTAATAGAACAGCACACTATGAAGTCAGAGGCGAAACTGATATGTATAATTAATAGTCAAAATTGATGAGTCTGCCAATTATAGGTAAGGGGAAGAAAAAATGGCGGCTGTTTCAAAGCGATAAAAAAAACTATTTTTTCATTCGGAGCACTATATCTTAAAAAGTAGGAACAACACAAGAAAACCAAAGAGAACATCATTTAAACAAAAGTAAATTTGCTAAAATATGAGCCCTAGTAGAGTTATTTACGTTAAATAGTTTTCGAGATATAGCTTATTAATAAGCAACATTTCATAAAAATGTTGTATGGAGCCTACTGAAATATCAGTAGCTAGAGGATTTATTTTGAAAAATTTATATCTCAAAAACATTTGGCGTACAGATGTCTATTTGCACTCAAATTAAAGCTAGTTTAATGAGCTTTAAAGAAGTTTATGATGTTTATCTTCGTAAGAGTAATAGTTTACATGAAATTTACTAGAAAAAATTGATTTATAGTTGTTCGGACAAATTTTCATTTGCCAAATTTATGTTCATATGTGAATATAATAAAAACTATTACCCCTTACGAAGATAAGTGTAATAAGCTACTTTATAGTAAGCTAAATTTCCTTCATTTCGAGTGTTGGCAGACATATGTGCGCCTTATGGGTGTAGAGATATATTTTTCAAAAATCCAACATTTTATACGAACTAGAAATTAAGGTAAAGGTAATAAACTTCTTTGTAGTCCATTAAACTAGCTTTAATTTGAGCGCTAATAGACATCTGTACGTCACATAGTTCCTGAGATATAGATTTCTCAAAATAAATTAACTAACTACTAATCTTTCAGTACATTTTTAAGAAATTTTACTCTTTAAAGAGCTATACCTCGAAAACTATTAGACGTAAATTGTTCTTTTAGGGTTAATATTTCAGAAAATTTACTCTTCTTTAAATAACGTTCTCTTAGATTTTCTAGTGTGTTGGTAGTTTTTAAGATATAGAGCTCCGAATGAAAAATTAATGTCTTTTTAAGGTTTTGAAACAGCCGCCATTTTATATTCCCCCTACCTATACTTGGTGGACTCATCAATTTTGACTAGTAATTATACCTAGTTCTCATTAAAGTAATCAAAAATTGGGGTGAGATAACTCCCTCTTTTTTCTTCCCGGCTCTTGTACTTTAAGTCCTGACTGAGTACGAGCCACGTCCTATCGATAGGAAAATAGGTATGTAAAGGAGGAGAGATCCAGGGAAGGCAGAGAAAATAAAATACACTTATATATTTTCAAAAATAGCAAAAGAATGTACTGATCCTAATATATATTGCAATTCTTTCCTTACTAACGCGGGGAATTCCGTTCCCCTGAGGTATTCCAATTCGCCCCTAGTCAATTCTTTAGACTATTAAACCCCATCGGGCGTTGATACTAGTAAGACGTTATCTTTCAGTGGATCAGAAGATTCTATTCTAATTTTCATTAATTTAATTGATAGATTTATGGATATTGCAATATCTTATATAGTTGTTACAAGTGTGAAATTGAAGTATATTCAAGGAATATTACAAATATTAATACACGGCGTTTGCCTGTTGATAGTAGTAGTTCTGTTTGGTGTAAAGTTGCGTCATAAAGGGCCATAACGATTTTGAAAGCTGCAGAGTTACAGTATAAACCAGTTGGTAGTGGTGTCATAAAAGGTTATTAAGAAAAAACACTTATTAATGCAAATGAATCCTAATTTATTAATTTAATAAATATGTTACATTTTTCAACAGTTTAGTTATTTCGGTTCTTCATGTTCTGTCCTGTATAACGTGATTTAATGACATTCTTCGATTGGTTTATCACTCTGCACAAAATGACCTGTAAAATAAATTAAAAGTCACAGAATAATTAAGAAAATATATATATTGTAATTTCTCTAATAAAATTCGAATGGAAAGACTTTGGAAAGACAAAGCAAATTCAAAAGTATACAAAAATAAAGAATAGGTATTTCATGAATATTTATAAATTAAATTCTTTATAGACGATTTCTCTGGTGAGTTTTTTTCTTTGCTGTGAAAAACCCGATAAACTTGCAATGAAAGAGAAAAATTGAGTTTCTAAAAAATTACTTATCTAAC
>NW_027109840.1:99019-100159 GCF_000696795.3 Halyomorpha halys
GTAAAATAAATTAAAAGTCACAGAATAATTAAGAAAAAAAAATATATATATATATATTGTAATTTCTCTAATAAAATTCGAATGGAAAAACAAAGCAAATTCCAAAAATATACAAAAATAAAGAATAGGTATTTCATGAATATTTACAAATTCAATTCTTTATAGACCATTTCTCTGGTGAGTTATGATAATTTTTGAAAGTTTGATAATGATAATTTAAGAAAAAAGAAAAACGTTAGGAGGTAGTCACTAAAATCTTATTTCTAATTATTTTCTTTTAAAAAATAAATTAATTGATTTATTACTGCATAATTTATAGGAATAATGTTGCCGTGAAAAACCCGATAAACTTACAATGAAAGGGAAAAATTGAGTTTCTAAAAAATTACTTATCTAATAACAACTTAATTCACACTGAAACTTTTATACCCTAAAAAAAAATAATTGAACAGAAAATGGAAAAATATTAAAAATGAATATTAAATAACTGAAAGAATAAATAAAAATTTTATATATATACAAAAAAGTATATATTTACATATATACATATACAAATAGTGACACACCAGTTTAAAGGTTTTCTGACCGATAATGCTAAATTAAACTGAAACAGATGAAGGAATTACATCTGAAGAAAATAACCAATTTATTTATTTAAAGTCAAAATTGTGGTATATCATTTAACTGTATCAACTATTATTAACATTTAAATTAATACAATCATTCATGAATTTTGTATCTCAGTAATTTATATTTAACATTCAATATCAGGATACTACAGGATTAGAAAAAAAATTCATACGAAACCATGCGGAATTCGTTTTGTAATTACATAATAGAAAAAATTATATTTATATCTTTACCTCTTTGACACTCATTAGTAGCTATCATCGCGCAGCAGTTTCCAAAGGTTTTATAGACTACATTTCCATTAATCACCATCTGTCCGCAAACAGGGGCCCATTCCAAGGTACAAGCCATTGGGCAGCTCTTATTAGGGAAATCCTCTGGACGACACACTCTACGATCCACTACGTTACCGTAGGACAACTCCACGATCGCAAGGGCTGAAACGTTTCATTAGTGAAATAGATATCTTGATATTAATCTAATATTACGTGAATATATATGTATATATAT
>NW_027109840.1:100209-100748 GCF_000696795.3 Halyomorpha halys
AGCAGGAATTACATCTGAAGAAAATAACCAATTTATTTATTTAAAGTCAAAATTGTGGTATATCATTTAACTGTATCAATTATTATTAACATTTATATTAATACAATCATTCATGAATTTTGTATCTCAGTAATTTATATTTAACATTCAATATCAGGATACTACAGGATTAGAAAAAAAAAATCATACGAAACCATGCGGAATTCGTTTTGTAATTACATAATAGAAAAAAATATATTAATATCTTTACCTATTTCACACTCATTAGTAGCTATCATCCCGCAGCAGTTTCCAAAGATTCTATAGACTACAATTTCATTAATCACCATCTGTCCACAAACAGGGACCAATTCTATGGTACAAGCCATTGGGCAGCTCTTATTAGGGAAATTCTCTGGAAGACACACTCCTTGATCTACTACGTTACCGTAGGACAACTCCACGATTGCAAGGGCTGAAACGTTTATTAGTGAAATAGATATCTTGATATTAATCTAATATTACATGTATATATATATTTTATTTATTTATTTTTTTTT
>NW_027109840.1:103943-108326 GCF_000696795.3 Halyomorpha halys
AATTAATGTTTGAAGTACCACCAATGGGTGGTTCCTTCCCAAGATTTTCAAGTGTATATGAAACATACTACACATTTACCTATTTTACAGTTGTAAATTACATTAAATAAATAATTTAAAAAAAAATTGAAAATTTAAGAATTAATTCATTAACTTACTCAGTAATAGAACAAAAAGTAATGATTTCATATCTGCTACTGAGTTCTTCAAAAATGTCTGCGAATATTTATATGGTGCTTACTGAAGATTATTTGGTGACGTCTGTGATTGTATCTGTTATCTCTTTGGAGGAAACTTATGAAATCATTTATCATATATATATTTTGCTACATTTATAATTTGTTTATCTTTAATCAGAAATGCATAACCTTTAGTATTATTATCAGCCAATTAGTGGAATAAAATAAAAACACAGCCACATCCCAGAGGTTTGGAATTTCTGGTAGAAATTTCCTTGCAGGAAGAAAGACGCCGTTAATGCAATAGTATCAAAAAGTGTGCGCCCCTCCCCTCAGAAAGAATCTTGTCGCTTGATCCTCAGTTGAGTGAAAATTAATTACAATTACTTTACTGTATAATACTGTAATTTGGAATTGCAGAAATACATTAACAATACCTAATAATTGTAATAATAATTGTTTGATGAACTATTGTAATTGTGTATTACACTCCTGATATATCCTGGCTTATCAACTGAGTCATTATTCACATCTGGGTTTATGATTATTATCATGAAATCTCTAATATTATTATTACTGTAGTAATTATCATGAATGAAGAGGGGAATTTATGAGCGTGGAGCTTTAGTTTCTAATTTTTGTTACCAATTAAGTTATTTCCCTTCCATATTTGGCCCTGTGATTCACACAATGAAGGAATAAATTTGAAAATATGAACTTTCTGAGAAAATAAAAATAAAATTACACAGTCAGGTTTTAAAAAATGCTAAGTTATCTTTACCTTTATAATGTTGCACATCACATGAAAGTGTATGGAATAAACTTCAAAATGACGCCTATTCCATTTCTTAAGCTAAATTAGGAAAGCGTTTGTAGCGATTCCAAATCTTGTTGTTTGGCCCATTTAACAGGATTTAACAGCTCTATAATTCAAAAACGAGTGGACATATCTAAATAAAACTTAACATTTTTCCAAGCCTGTAATGTTGCTGAGAGAGAAGTCCCCTGCCTTGCCTTCCACACGGGGGTGGCAAGGCTTCGCTCGCAGTTCTTCTGCAAAATATAAATATTGTAAATAGATATGAATATACTTTTATTTTATTGTTACATCATAATCATCTATCATTCCCTCTTCTATCGCTGTGCAGTGTGAGAATCCCGCTTATTGAGTCTGGCCCAATTGTCTCTCTCTCTTGAACCAACTCACTTCTCCTACTGCAGTCCATTCCATGCTTCTTGAATTCTTACACTGTCCTCCCAGGAGGCCTTCCTCTGGGTCTTTTCCCTTCTGTGCGGGTCACATAAGTCTTCCTGGAGCTTCTACCTGCATCCATTCTAAGAATATGTCCAAACCATCTTAGTTTGTACTCCTTCAGAATGGTCTGACGTCAAGATTAGTCCGTATGGTGGTGTTCCGTATCCTATCTCTCCATTTCTTTCTTTCTATTTTCCCACAGATACCTCATTTCTATGGTTTGCAACTGACTCCTATGTTTAGAGATGAGGGTCTAAGATTCTGAAGAGTAAGATAGGATAGGAAGGAAGGCCGATTTATAGACGGCTAGTTTGGTCTGCTTTGCCACCTCTCTTCTTCTCAGGAGATCCCTTGAACATCTTTCCTGTCGCTCTAATTCTTTGGGCCACTTACTCTCCAATATAACCACTTTCATTGAAATGAGCTCATAGACATTTAAAACTCTCAACCTGCTCTAATCTCTGTCCTCCAATCCTTAGTACCCTCATTATCCTTCGAAGTTTCTTCCTAAATCTCATGCATTTAGATTTTATTGTTACTTTAATTTAAGTTTCCTTGTTTCGCACATAATTTATTTGATTTTTTATATTACGTGATTAATTTTGTTTTCATTATGTTTTTTTATATAGACTCATGTTTTTATTTATACACATCAGGATAGTAATATTTCAACATACATAATAAATAATGGATCTATAATAATAATATTATAATATTTTTTTTGTTCTATCGAAAAAGATAAAACTTAAAATCTGTACCACTGCAACCCATGAAGAGGCAGAGGTTCAATAATTTCTAAGGAAGTAATGTTACTAAACCCACCGGTGATAAACAGTCACAACAAAACAGATTTTGTCAGAATCACGCTCGATCGCCAGATTTTTTCCCAATTTATGAGGCTGGGTGGGTCCCAAGAGGACTCCAGAACTGACATGGTTGACTCACGGCTAGAGTGTAACAGAAATCAACTTTCTGCCCCACCGGATGCGAACCTAGGTCTTTAGAGTTAGTATCATCGTGCCGTACCACAGTACTACTACGCTTCCTTTCTTTTCTTCTATTCCTGCATATAATGGAGGAGTATTTGAACAATAATCCTTAATGCTCTTAAATTAAAGCCTATTGTATTGAACCTCTTCAATAAAATAAATTCAGATTGTTGCTGAGCTTGTGAGCTACAAAGGTGTGCTGTGTTAACAAGCAATGCCCCAGTACAGGTTCAGTTCCATTGCATTGCAGTCGCACCATTGCAACTATGGATAGAAAGATCATTCCTTCTACCCGAGTTGTTACAGACTGCTGTAAGTATTGGTACCCTACTGGATAACAACAGACATCCAGCCCATTATTAGTTTCCATTTTCCTCAGCTGAACACTGTCTGTGTTAAATCGCTTCTTTTTACGGCTGTCAACTTTTTACTGCTTTTTATTTGCATTTAGAGTGGATTTTTGCAACGGAGTTGATTTCTGTAATATGTTTACGAACTTGTATACAACTTGGATTTATGTCAGTAGTGATAAAATACTTTTTTTTTATGTAGTATTTTTTTAGCTAACAACCCAACCAATCCTAACACTATCCTCACCATGTATACGTGCCGATGACTCGTATTTGCTAGCGATTAGTAATAACGTTTTTTTTGCATCCTATACTCTCCAATCCCATACCACAACCCTAGAAGTATAGTGCCGAAATTAGAGGATAAAAATAAATCTCAACAAATCCCATCAAATACCTAAGTTGTAAACCTACTGACTGCCCTACATTATCTAGTAAGACAGATCCGTTACCTTGGGGTTCATCTAAAGAAACGACTAACTTGGATTCCTCACAAAAGACTAAAACGATAGGAAACTTCACGTCGACTCCAACTATTACAGCACTTACTAGATAAACGTTGTAAATTTCCAATCCATTACAAAAGAATAATCTACATGACCACAATAAGGCCAATCTAGACATACGGAGTTGAGCTTTGGGCTCCACTAAACCTTCTAATTTCTATCGTATCCAATCCTTACAATCCAAAATCCTTCGTAAAATCCTCAATGCTTCTTACTTTTTCACAAATAGAATCATCCATAAAGACCTCAATGTTCCATATGTAACCGATCAAGTGCGATCAACCAGTCATCAATCCTTCCATTATGAACTCCATAACCACCCAAAACTCACTAGCTTCCAAACTTGTTTTCTCTTTACTGAATACATTATGTACAGTTGTAAATTTCAATAAAGATAAGAATTATAAAAAAAAAAATGTCAAATTTTATAATAAAAATTATATCACCCAACTTTTATCGACCACCCTACTTTGAGTTTAAATGAATCCTCATTCGTCCCATAACAGATATTTCTAAATTATTCACTGCAATACAGTCTCGTATTTTAAAACAAGCTTTTCAGTTGACATATTGACTTTAATTTTAACATTCTTCAGAAACGCACATTTAATAATATTTCTTGTAGCAAAAGAATGAAAGAAATAAAAAAAAAAAAGAAACGGTTTAATAAAATGTTAAACTTTATTTATACATTTTTTTCTTTTTCATTCTTTATTATTTTCTACAGCTTTACATGTTGAGTATATATATATATTTTTTTAATATTAGGATTTCAACGGTATATAATAAGTCTATATTTCAAGCTACATGTATAGAAAAAATAATTGTCCTCTTTGCCTCTCAATTTTATTATCAACTACAATCAAAGTTTATATTTATCCTTTTTTATAACATATAAATATGAAATAGTTAATAATTACAAATAAAAAAAATTATAGGCGCTCAACCTTTCAGCGAACAGGTTGGTTTTCATTCTTCTTTTTTGTTTTCTTTCCCCTTTCTTTATTTTACTCTTTCCCCTTAATTTACTTTTATCTTATTTTACTCTTTCCCCTTATTTTCTCCACTTTTATCCATTTTCCTTGCCCGTGTTATAAGTTTTGT
>NW_027109840.1:108376-115969 GCF_000696795.3 Halyomorpha halys
TCTAATATTATTATTACTGTAGTAATTATCATGAATGAAGAGGGGAATTTATGAGCGTGGAGCTTTAGTTTCTAATTTTTGTTACCAATTAAGTTATTTCCCTTCCATATTTGGCCCTGTGATTCACACAATGAAGGAATAAATTTGAAAATATGAACTTTCTGAGAAAATAAAAATAAAATTACACAGTCAGGTTTTAAAAAATGCTAAGTTATCTTTACCTTTATAATGTTGCACATCACATGAAAGTGTATGGAATAAACTTCAAAATGACGCCTATTCCATTTCTTAAGCTAAATTAGGGAAGCGTTTGTAGCGATTCCAAATCTTGTTGTTTGGCCCATTTAACAGGATTTAACAGCTCTATAATTCAAAAACGAGTGGACATATCTAAATAAAATTTAACATTTTTCCAAGCCTGTAATGTTGCTGAGAGAGAAGTACCCTGCCTTGCCTTCCACACGGGGGTGGCGAGGCTTCGCTCGCAGTTCTTCTGCAAAATATAAATATTGTAAATAGATATGAATATACTTTTATTTTATTGTTACATCATAATCATCTATCATTCCCTCTTCTATCGCTGTGCAGTGTGAGAATCCCGCTTATAGAGTCTGGCCCAATTGTCTCTCTCTCTCTTGAACCAACTCACTTCTCCTACTGCAGTCCATTCCATGCTTCTTGAATTCTTACACTGTCCTCCCAGGAGGCCTTCCTCTGGGTCTTTTCCCTTCTGTGCGGGTCTCATAAGTCTTCCTAGAGCTTCTACCTGCATCCATTCTAAGAATATGTCCAAACCATCTTAGTTTGTACTCCTTCAGAATGGTCTGACGTCAAGATTAGTCCGTATGGTGGTGTTCCGTATCCTATCTCTCCATTTCTTTCTTTCTATTTTCCCCAGATACCTCATTTCTATGGTTTGCAACTGACTCCTATGTTTAGAGATGAGGGTCTAAGATTCTGAAGAGTAAGATAGGATAGGAAGGAAGGCCGATTTATAGACGGCTAGTTTGGTCTGCTTTGCCACCTCTCTTCTTCTCAGGAGATCCCTTGAACATCTTTCATGTCGCTCTAATTCTTTGGGCCACTTACTCTTCAATATAACCACTTTCATTGAAATGAGCTCATAGATATTTAAAACTCTCAACCTGCTCTAATCTCTGTCCTCCAATCCTTAGTATCCTCGTTATCCTTCGAAGTTTCTTCCTAAATCTCATGCATTTAGATTTTATTGTTACTTTAATTTAATTTTCCTTGTTTCGCACATAATTTATTTGATTTTTTATATTATGTGATTAATTTTGTTTTCATTATATTTTTTTATATAGACTCATGTTTTTATTTATACACATCAGGATAGTAATATTTCAACATACATAATAAATAATGGATCTATAATAATAATATTATAATATTTTTTTTGTTCTATCGAAAAAGAAAAAACTTAAAATCTGTACCGCTGCAACCCATGAAGAGGCAGAGGTTCAATAATTTCTAAGGAAGTAATGTTACTAAACCCACCGGTGATGAACAGTCACAACAAAACAGATTTTGTCAGAATCACGCTCGATCGCCAGATTTTTTCCCAATTTATGAGGCTGGGTGGGTCCCAAGAGGACTCCAGAACTGACATGGTTGACTCACGGCTAGAGTGTAACAGAAATCAACTTTCTGCCCCACCGGATGCGAACCTAGGTCTTTAGAGTTACTATCATCGTGCCGTACCACAGTACTACTACGATTCCTTTCTTTTCTTCTATTCCTGCATATAATGGAGGAGTATTTGAACAATAATCCTTAATGCTCTTAAATTGAAGCCTATTGTATTGAACCTCTTCAATAAAATAAATTCAGATTGTTGCTGAGCTCGTGAGCTACAAAGGTGTGCTGTGTTAACAAGCAATGCCCCAGTACAGGTTCAGTTCCATTGCATTGCAGTTGCACCATTGCAACTATGGATACAAAGATCATACCTTCTACCCGAGTTGTTACAGACTCCAATTGGTACACTACTCAATAACAACAGACAACCAACCCATTTTTAGCTTCCCTTTCATCCTCAGCTGAACACTATCTGTGTTAAATCGTTTCTTTTTACGGCTGACAACTTTTAACTGCTTTTTATTTGCGTTTAATGTGGATTTTTGCAATGGAGTTGATTTCTGTAATATGTTTACGAACTTTTATACAACTGGGATTTATGTCAGTAGTGATAAAATCTTTTTTTTTTATGTGGTATTATTTTAGCTGACATTTGACTTTTTTATAACAATCCAAACACTATTCTCACCATATATACGTGCCGATGACTCGTATTTGCTAGCGATTAGTAATAACGCTTTATTTGCATCCTATACTCTCCAATCCCATACCACAACCCTCGTAGTATGGTGCCGAAATTAGAGGATAAAAATAAATCCAATCAAATCACTTTGTCCATAAGTCGTAAACCTACTGACTGCCCTACATTATCTAGTAAGACAGATCCGTTACCTTGGGGTACATCTAAAGAAACGACTAACTTGGAATCCTCACAAAAGACTAAAACGATAGGAAACTTCACGTCGACTCCAACTATTACAGCACTTACTAGATAAACGTTGTAAACTTCCAATCCATTACAAAAGAATAATCATGACCACAATAAGGCCAATCTAGACGTACGGAGTTGAGCTTTGGGCTCCACTAAACCTTCTAATTTCTATCGTATCCAATCCTTACAATCCAAAATCCTTCGTAAAATCCTCAATGCTCCTTACTTTGTCACAAATAGAATCATCCATAAAGACCTTAATGTTCCATATGTAACCAATCATCAATCCTTCCATTATGAACTCCATAACCACCCAAAACTCACTAGTTTCCAACCTTGTTTTCTCTTTACTGAATACATTAAGTATAGTTGTAAATTTCAATAAAGATAAGAATGATAAAAAAAAAATGTCAAATTTTATAATAAAAATTATATCACCCAACTTTTATCGACCACCCTACTTTGAGTTTAAATGAATCCTCATTCGTCCCATCACAGATATTTCTAAATTATTCACTGCAATGCAGTCTCGTATTTCCAAACGAGCTTTTCAGTTGACAGATTAACTTTAATTATAACATTCTTCAGAAACGCACAATTAATAATATTTATTGTAGCAAAAGAAGGAAAGAAATAAAAAAAAAAACAAAAAAAAAAGGTTTAATAAAATATTAAACTTTATTTATACATTTTTTCTTTTTCATTCTTTATTATTTTCTACAGCTTTACATCTTAAGTATATATATTTTTTTTTAATCTTAGGATTTCCAACGGTATATAATAAGTCTATATTTCAAGCTTCATGTATAGAAAAAATAATTGTCCTCTTTTCCTCTTAATTTTATTATCAACTACAATCAAAGTTTATATTTATCCTTTTTTATAACATATAAATATGAAATAGTTAATAATTACAAATAAAAAAATATATAGTAGTGGTTGTTATTTTGTTTTGTTTTTAGCCCCGAAAAAGGCTAGAAACTCTAGCCGAAACGTCGGCACATTAAAATAAGTTAATCATACCTATTTGTAATTCATTGACCGCACCATCTTTTCCTCAAAAAAAAATTATAGAGTAAGATTTTTTTTCAAAAAAGTATTTAACTCCTTTCAGATTATCCCGAAGATGATAAGATTTATCAAATATTAAATAACACTTAATTGTACATTGACAGACGATTTGAGTTAAGCAAAAGTAGTTAGAGCCGTTTTTGAGAAAAGTGAAAAAAATACGAAAAATTGATTCTTTTAACTGGCCATTCTGGTTTCTCAGTTTTATCGAAAAAGTTACTGTCACACCATAGGTATATACTTGCCTTAAATTCAAAGTTTCAGTTTCGTACAAAGATTCGTTTTTGGGCTTGGTTGACCATACAACCATTTTGCGCGGCTTGCTTATTTCAATTCAGGGGACCTCAAAACGTGCATTTCTGAAAAAAAATTGGAATTAGAAATTTTTCATGATTATTTGAAGCACTTTCTCATGCTATATATTTTATGTATAAGTAGTGAAAGAAAACATTTATTTTTGCTTCTAATTTTTTTTTATATATAGTGTTTATTATTAAACTATAACTCGCCAAGGATAAAGCTGGTGCAGCTCGTTGAGGATCATTTTTTCTCACAATACACTTTATCTATGATTACAGCAAATTTTGAAATTAATGGTAAATGCGTTAGAAACTAAAGATATGATACGTTAAATCGTTAAATTACTATGTTCTAAAATGTGTATTCAATAACATGAAATATCATTAATCTTCTTCAACATAGCATCTGAAAAAAGGTAAGGATTAGTGAAATTTTGAACTGCAACACCAATCATTTGAAAAACCGAGTGTTTGTTATTTGTTAAAATATCCAATTCATAAATAGGTTTAAAACTAATACTTAATTTGTTGCAAATTAAAATATTAAAGAACTATAAATATCATAAGTTTTATTCTTAAATGTAGTGTTTAAGCAGAAAAATATACGTAAAAAAGCCCGGAGGAAAAAAAGTCCATTTCACCCCAATTTTTGATTACTTAAATGAAAACTATGTATAATTTTTAATTGAAATTGATAAGTCTGCCAAAAATAGTCAGGACGTATAAAAAATGGCATCTGTTTAAAAAAAAATCATTTTTCTTTCATGAAGCTCCAATTCATTAGAAGTACCTATAACACTAGAAAAAATAATAGAACATCGTTTAAAGTAGAGTAAATTTACTAAAATATGAGTCCTAATCGAGCTATATTAAATAGTTCCGGATATACATTTTTTAATAAATAAATATTTCATAATAAAATAACTAAAAGTCATTAGTTGGTGAGTTTATTAAGGGGGATCTATACCTCAGGAAGAAGTTGCCGTACCGATGCCTATACGATCATCTTCGTATTTTTCATGATATTTGCAAAAATATATACAAAAAATATTGATTTCTAGTTGTTTCGACAAATATATATCTCAGGAACCAACATACGAATAGATGTCTGCCAGTTTAACGTACTATTAAGTGGTTTGTTAATATACCTATTGCTACGAGTGCTACAAGACATCTGTACGTCAACTTGTTCCTGAGATTTCCCAAAATAAATTCACTAACTACTGATTTTTCTGTGAGTTTTTTATGAAATGTTTTTTTTTTTTTAAAACTGTATCTCGGAAAATATTGGCATAAATTAGGGCTCTTATTTTATCAAATTTAATCTACTTTACATTATGTTTTATTTCTTAAGTTTAAGTTCTCTAATTATATTAATAGTTTTAAAGATATGGAGATCCGAATCAAAAAATGTTTTTTGTTTTTATTCCCTCTAACTATACTTCGTAGATTCATCAATTTTTACTGGTAGTATTCATAGCTTTCATTGAAAAAATCAAAAATTGGGGAGAAATAACTATCTTTTTTCCCCTCTCGAGCTTTTTTATTACCCCTTTTCGTCTTCAATTTTTTTTTTTAATACAAAGTATAGTATACTCTTAAACTATAGTATTTGCTCGTACAAGGAGAAGATGGTTGGGGGTGCGGTCAAAATGAAACACAAATAAGTTGATGTAGAAGTGGAAAATAATGTATACATTTCATTCTCCACTTCTCTCAATACTTCATTTTAATAATTCCATTCTGTAAAATTATTCACTTTATGTCATTTTGTTTTTATTTTTTATTTTCTATATTCATTGGTTGTTATCTTATTCTCTTATTAGCCCTGATGAAGGCTAGAAACTCTATCCGAAACATTGGTACGATTAAATAAGTTATATCAACTTATTTGTGTTTCATTCTGACAGCATCCCCAACCATCTTCTCATCGTACAAGCCATCCACAGTTAACTATCTCTCATAATTACAGTGTTTGCTCTTACAATATGACTACTCATTTATGTGACACCTTGTATGAGTATCGCTGAGTATGTAATTTTATGTACGAGGATAAGTCAATTATTACCCACAATATTAAATTTTATTGTAATCAAATATGAAGCTTACAAATACATCATTTTTCGACATAGTACCCTTGCTTTTCAACAAACTTGGTCCATCGTACAAGCTCCATGATGCCCTCATAAAAGAAGGTTTTCGGTTGAGCTGCGAGTCAGGAATGCACCGCTTCTTTCTTTGCTTCGTCCGAGGTATCGACGACTCCTTAATGCCTCTTTGAGTGGACCAAAGAAGTGATACCCAGAAGGGGTAAGATCAGGACTATATGTAGGATGAGCCAGTACTTCAAAATTGAGTTTCTGGAGCGTTTCAGAAGTATGCGGACGTGCATTATCGTGCAACAACACAGCACTTTTTGACAACAGTCCTCGTTTGCTTCGAATTGCAAGCTTTAGCTTGGCAGTAAGTATTGATAGTATTTTCAAGATTTTGTTTACTGCTTGTCTAACTGCTTCTCAGGAGCTACTAAAAGGCAGTTATTTCAACCTAATTTTTTATTAATTTGATGAAAAGTATGTGTAATTACTAGAAAAAAACTGATGAATCTGCCCAGTGTAAGTAGGGGTAATAAAACATAGCGGCAGGTTAAAAAATGTTAGTTATTCATTCGGAACTAAATATCTTTAAAAATACCAACAACTCTAGAAAACCTAAGAGAACATCATTTAAAGTAAAATAAATCTGTTAAAATATGAGCCATAATAGAGCTATTTAATTAATGGTTTCCAAGATATACCTTTTTAAAAAAAAACATTTCATAAAAAAAATGCTCTGAAAAATATAATGTACTGAAACAGATGTCTTCTAAAGCTAAAGCTGGTTAAATATACTATGAAGTAGTTTTTAACATTTATCTACGTAGGAGTAGTAGTTTGTATGATATTTGACATTTTATCCCGTCAACTAGAAATTAACAATTTGTGAATTTATTTTGTTATTATTAATTAACTTGTTATTATTATTATTATTAACTATCATCAAATCTACTACTCCTACAAAGATAAATATTATAAACAACTTTATACTAAATTTGTCTAGCTTTAATGTGAGTGCTGGTAGTCATCTCCAAGTCTTATGGTTTCTGAGATATATGTTTTTATAAATCAAAATGTTTTGTCAGAACAATAAATCAACATTTTGTGCATTCAGTTTGACGAATATCAGGAAAACAACTACTCCTAAGAAGATAACTGTCATAAACTACTTTCTAGTACATTAAACAAGTTTTAATTTGAGTTTTAATAGGCATTTGTATGTTAAATGGTTTTTTAGCTATAACTACTGATTTTTCTGTGCATTTCGTATGAAATGTTTTTTTTTTCAAATCTATATCTCGGAAACTATTTAATGTAACAGCTCAATTATGACTCATATTACAGCAAATATACTTTTCTTTAAATAATGTTCTAATAGGTTTTCTAGTGTTGTTGATAGTTTTAAAGATATAGAGCTCGGAATGAAACATTAATTTTTTTTAACGTTTTGAAAAAGCCACCATTTTTTATTCCCCCTACCTATATTTGGCTGATTAATCAATTTTGACTAGTAATTATACATAGTTTACATTAAAGTAATAAAAACATTAGCATGAAATAACTGCCTTTTTACTACTCTCTTTGACTATCCCTTTCC
>NW_027109840.1:116019-120224 GCF_000696795.3 Halyomorpha halys
AGATTTATCAAATATTAAATAACACTTAATTGTACATTGACAGACGATTTGAGTTAAGCCAAAGTCGTTAGAGCCGTTTTTGAGAAAAGTGAAAAGAATACAAAAAATTGATTCTTTTAACTGGCCATTCTGGTTTCTCAGTTTTATCGAAAAAGTTACTGTCACACCATAGGTATATACTTGCCTTAAATTCAAAGTTTCAGTTTCGTACAACGATTCGTTTTTGAGCTTGGTTGACCATACAACCATTTTGTGAGGCTTGCTTATTTCAATTCAGGGGACCTCAAAACGTGCATTTCTAAAAAAAATTGGAATTAGAAATTTTTCATGATTATTTGAAGCACTTTCTCATGCTATACATTTCATTTATAAGTAGTGAAAGAAAACATTTATTTTTGCTTCTAATTTTTATTTTTACTATTTTTTTTATAGTGTTTATTATTAAACAATAACTCGCCAAGGATAATGCTGGTGCAGCTCGTCGAGGATCATTTTTTCTCACAATACACTTTATCTATGCTGATTACAGCAAATTTTGAAATTAAAGGTAAATGCGTTAGAAACTAAAGATATGATACGTTAAATCGTTAAATTACTATGTTCTAAAATGTGTATTCAATAACATGAAATATCATTAATCTTCTTCAACATAGCATCTGAAAAAAGGTAAGGATTAGTGAAATTTTGAACTGAAACACCAATCATTTGAAAAACCGAGTGTTTGTTATTTGTTAAAATATCCAATTCATAAATAGGTTTAAAACTAATACTTAATTTGTTGCAAATTAAAATATTAAAGAACTATAAATATCATAAGTTTTATTCTTAAATGTAGTGTTTAAGCAGAAAAATATACGTAAAAAAGCCCGGAGGAAAAAAAGTCCATTTCACCCCAATTTTTGATTACTTAAATGAAAACTATGTATAATTTTTAATTGAAATTGATAAGTCTGCCAAAAATAGTCAGGACGTATAAAAAATGGCATCTGTTTAAAAAAAAATCATTTTTCTTTCATGAAGCTCCAATTCATTAGAAGTACCTATAACACTAGAAAAAATAATAGAACATCGTTTAAAGTAGAGTAAATTTACTAAAATATGAGTCCTAATCGAGCTATATTAAATAGTTCCGGATATACATTTTTTAATAAATAAATATTTCATAATAAAATAACTAAAAGTCATTAGTTGGTGAGTTTATTAAGGGGGATCTATACCTCAGGAAGAAGTTGCCGTACCGATGCCTATACGATCATCTTCGTATTTTTCATGATATTTGCAAAAATATATACAAAAAATATTGATTTCTAGTTGTTTCGACAAATATATATCTCAGGAACCAACATACGAATAGATGTCTGCCAGTTTAACGTACTATTAAGTGGTTTGTTAATATACCTATTGCTACGAGTGCTACAAGACATCTGTACGTCAACTTGTTCCTGAGATTTCCCAAAATAAATTCACTAACTACAGATTTTTCTGTGAGTTTTTTATGAAATGTTTTTTTTTTAAAAAACTATATCTCGGAAAATATTGGCATAAATTAGGGCTCTTATTTTATCAAATTTAATCTACTTTACATTATGTTTTATTTCTTAAGTTTAAGTTCTCAAATTATGTTAATAGTTTTAAAGATATGGAGATCCGAATCAAAAAATGTTTTTTGTTTTTATTCCCTCTAACTATACTTAGTAGATTCATCAATTTTTACTGGTAGTACTCATAGCTTTCATTGAAAAAATAAAAAATTGGGGAGAAATAACTATCTTTTTTCCCCTCCCGAGCTTTTTTATTATCCCTTTTCGTCTTCAATTTTTTTTTTTTTAATAAAAAGTATAGAATACTCTTAAACTATAGTATTTGTTCGTACAAGGAGAAGATGGTTGGGGTTGCGGTCAAAATGAAACACAAATAAGTTGATCTAGAAGTGGAAAATAATGTATACATTTCATTCTCCACTTCTCTCAATACTTCATTTTAATAATTCCATTCTGTAAAATTATTCACTTTATGTCATTTTGTTTTTTATTTTTTATTTTCTATATTCATTGGTTGTTATCTTATTCTCTTATTAGCCCTGATGAAGGCTAGAAACTCTAGCCGAAACATTGGTAAGATTAAATAAGTTATATCAACTTATTTGTGTTTCATTCTGACACCATCCCCAACCATCTTCTCATCGTACAAGCCATCCACAGTTAACTATCTCTCATAATTACAGTGTTTGCTCTTACAATATGACTACTCATTTATGTGACACCTTGTATGAGTATCGCTGAGTATGTACGAGGATAACTCAATTATTAACCACAATATTAAATTTTATTGTAATCAAATATGAAGCTTACAAATACATCATTTTTCGACATAGTACCCTTGCTTTTCAACAAACTTGGTCCATCGTACAAGCTCCATGATGCCCTCATAAAAGAAGGTTTTCGGTTGAGCTGCGAGTCAGGAATGCACCGCTTCTTTCTTTGCTTCGTCCGAGGTATCGACGACTCCTTAATGCCTCTTTGAGTGGACCAAAGAAGTGATACCCAGAAGGGGTAAGATCAGGACTATATGTAGGATGAGCCAGTACTTCAAAATTGAGTTTCTGGAGCGTTTCAGAAGTATGCGGACGTGCATTATCGTGCAACAACACAGCACTTTTTGACAACAGTCCTCGTTTGCTTCGAATTGCAAGCTTTAGCTTGGCAGTAAGTATTGATAGTATTTTCAAGATTTTGTTTACTGCTTGTCTAACTGCTTCTCAGGAGCTACTAAAAGGCAGTTATTTCAACCTAATTTTTTATTAATTTGATGAAAATTATGTGTAATTACTAGAAAAAACTGATGAATCTGCCCAGTGTAAGTAGGGGTAATAAAACATAGCAGCAGGTTAAAAAATGTTAGTTATTCATTCGGAACTAAAAATATTTAAAAATACCAACAACTCAAGAAAACCTAAGAGAACATAATTTAAAGTAAAATAAATCTGCTAAAATATGAGCCGTAATAGAGCTATTTGTTTAATGGTTTCCAAGATATACCTTTTTAAAAAGAAACATTTCATAAAAAAAATGCTCTGAAAAATATAATGTACTGAAACAAATGTCTTCCAACACTCGAACTAAAGCTGGTTAAATATACTATATAGTAGTTTGTAACATTTATTTACGTAGGAGTAGTAGTTTTTATGGTATTTGACAATATTTTATCCCGTCAACTAGAAATTAACAATTTGTGAATTTATTTTGTAAACTATAGCAAAATCTACTACTCCTACAAAGAAAAATATTATAAGCTACTTTATAGTAAATTTGACTAGCTTTAATTTGAGTGCTGGTAGTAATCTCCAAGTCTTATGGTTTCTTATAAATATATGTTTTTATAAATCAAAATGTTTTGTCAGAACAATAAATCAACATTTTTGTGCATTCAGTTTGACGAATATCAGGAAAACAACTACTCCTACGAAGATAACTGTCATAAACTACTTTGTAGCACATTAAACAAGTTTTAATTTGAGTGTTATTAGACATTTGTATGTTGAATGGTTTTTGAGCTATAATTACTGATTTTTCTGTGCATTTCCTATGAATTTTTTTTTTTTTAAATCTATATCTCGGAAACTATTTAATGTAGACAGCTCAATATTTCAGCAAATATACTTTTCTTTAAATAATGTTCTAATAGGTTTTCTAGTGTTGTTGATAGTTTTAAAGATATAGAGTTAATGAAACATTAATTTTTTTTAACGTTTTGAAAAAGCCACCATTTTTTATTCCCACAACCTATACTTGGCTGATTAATCAATTTTGACTAGTAATTATACATAGTTTACATTAAAGTAATAAAAACATTAGCATGAAATAACTGCCTTTTTACTACTCTCTTTGACTATCCCTTTCCGTCTCTAATTTATAGCACATCATGATTTATTGTTGATTTTTTAAATTACTCTAGAAAAATTTAGTATGGTAAATGTTTACCATAAATTAAATTTCGTAAACCAAACTGTTCTTTATCAATGAAACTGTTCAACAGTTATTACTATAATTTATCAATCATTGTTTCTCAGACAACAAATTTATTTCAGCAGTTCACTGCAGATATGACGTCATTACTTCTATTATTAAGAATTGTAGGTAATTAATAAAATATACTATTTTATGCCAACAATATTTATTTAATGACGTTCGTTTATGATGACGAAT
>NW_027109840.1:120839-122924 GCF_000696795.3 Halyomorpha halys
CTTGAGCAAGTTTTTCTCACCCACCTTTTATAATGAGATCTATATATACTAACATTTATTGTTGTATAAATGCTCAGCAATCATCAAATAAATCTTCTGGAGGGATTTAGATGGGTGATTTGTTTCGGGAATTGAAATTCTGAATTGGATGAGTCCCCTATAATATAGGCACTACTGGCAACCCTTGTGGCCAGTGGTGGAACCTAGCATCACCTCTACGCCCTCTGTGGGAGAAGACAAAACTGAGGCATGAGAGAGCTATTTTCTTTTGTCACCAGCGATCCTTTTTTTCTTCACTCTTATTTTAGTGCAAAAATGATAGATGGTAGACACTCTGAAGTGCCTACCAGAGGAGCAGGGAGAAAATCAATAAATGAAAGAATAATCAAAGAATGGAGTTCATACGTATTTTAATTAACATCCATCATCATCATCATCAGCCTCATTTTATCCATTGTTCCATTATTATAAATTCATTAACACACCTAATCATAAATGTTGTGTTTCGTCCTCCCCCCCACCTTTAACTTATAGAATAGTATTTAAGTTGCAGTTAATCATGTTTCATTTTATCATTACCACCAATTATATACAGTCCACTAAAATCCAACCAGCTAATCAAAAGTGAAAGTGCGCCTGACCTTCAGTTGAAGGCGTACTACATACAGAAATCGTAACCGTAAAAGTAAATTCTTTATTTCCCGAACCACTTCGCAATAAAAACAGTTCATGTCGAGGTCCAATACCTTATAGAAGAGGAGGAAATTAAATTTTTTTTTTCATCACTTAAATTTAAATTTTTTTCCAAATTGAAATCTGTTACTGCACATTCAAAGACAAGATAATATTTTCCCGAGAAAAAATCGACAATATCTCTCAAGGATTGCGTCAAATGAAATAACCACTTAATTTATCATAACATGAAATTGTTGCGTGTTTTTATTTAAATATATCTATTTGTTTTAACATAAATAACAATACAATTTCGTATTAAGTTAACTTATCCTCCTTACCTCCTTCACACTGATTGGCAGCTATCATAAGGCAGCAATTTGCAAAGGTTCGAATCTCTAATTTTCCCGAAACCAGCATCTGCCCACAAACAGGGGCCCATTCCTTTGTACAAGGCTTTGGGCAACGATCACCAAAAGGTGTATCCTCTGCTCGACAACCTCTACGGCCGTAGGACCCAGGAACCTTACCGTAGGACAACTCCACGATCGCAAGAGCTGCAACATATTGTAAGTGAAATGGTTATCTTAGTTTTATTTTATTTCTAATTACAATATAATACAAATATGTGAAAAAATAAATTCAATGAAGATAAATGTTCTCACAAATCAATAAATAAAACTCAAATGTTAAAAATTAAATTATTTGCTCACCCAATAATACGACAAACGGTAAAAATGATTTCATGTTTGCTACTAAGCTGTTCAAATGTCTCTTGATATATTTATATGATTACAATGAAATTTTTTTGATGACGTAGGATATTGTATTTGTTATCACTGGATAGAAGACTGATGAAATATGGTTTTATCATTGATTTATTTTTTATTTACGATTTCCTTGTAATTTCGTAACACTTAGCACGTGTTACAAGACTATTAGTTGAACAATATATAAAAACACATCCTCGTCAAACAATGGCGCGGATCACTTCCTCTCAAAACCACTCCATCATAAAAATTTTGCCGTAAGAAAAAAATGTCAGTCGTGAAAAGATATATCAAAAAGATTGCCCCACCAGGAAAGGAGCCTCGTAGACCTGTAGACTCAATGGTTCTCTTCAAAATGGCGCATAGCCAAAAATATTGAAACCTGAGAACTTGAGAGGAACAACTCGAAAGAATATGTCTCAGTTGCAGTTGTTAATTTTCCATTAAATTCAATTGAACAATGCAACCTGGATAAAAATATTTAAATAAATTATTTACTTCATATGAATTCAAAATTAATTCTTTAGCGATTCTTAGTATGAACAATTTTTTTAATTATTAACAGGAACTCCTCATTTTTTATTTGCCTCAATTTTTAAAAGTATATAAACTTAACCTTCTTTTGTGTAACATCATTTTTTTT
>NW_027109840.1:123479-123811 GCF_000696795.3 Halyomorpha halys
CTCGTAGATCTGTAGACTCAATGGTTCTCTTCATTGATAGCGGATAGCCAAAAATATTGAAAACTGAGAACTTGAGAGGAACAACTCGAAAGAATGTGTCTCAGTTGCAGTTGTTAATTTTCCATTAAATTCAATTGAACAATGCAACCTGGATAAATATATTTAAATAAATTACTTACTTCATATGAATTCAAAATTAAATCTTTAGCAATTCTTAGTATGAACAATTTTTTAAATTATTAACCGGAACTCCTCATTTTTTATTTGTCTCAATTTTTAAAAGTATATAAACTTAACCTTCTTTTGTGTAACATCATTTTTTTTTCAATACC
>NW_027109840.1:125091-127995 GCF_000696795.3 Halyomorpha halys
TGATCGCCATAAAATCGTTAATACTGATCCGATTTAGGTAATTTTTTCTTGTTCTTTTAGAAAATTTGATTATCTATGCTATTGTCATATATATATATATAAATATATACTAAAAAAAAATAATAGTTTATATATTTGGTTGTAAAATAAGTTCGTAGCGTTGATTTATATTTCAATTTAATCCTCTCTGTGTTTATAAAATCATGTTTAATTGGCCAATAATGTTTACATATTCTAAAAAAAGATTAGTTAAGGTACTTTCATGCATTAGTTTCAACCGAGATTCCTTATCTTTAAGTGGTATTTTGCTTGCTCAAAACGGAAGAAAAAAAAATCATTTTCGTCATTTAATGATTTTTTATTTCCGAAAGGGAAAATCCGCTACACAGACGGTTAACAAAATTTGCAGTGTGTAAGGCGACGATACCTTAGGAGAAAGCACCGTCCGTAAGTTGTTTTATCGCTTCAGAACCTGAAATTTTGACTTGGAAGGCGCCAAGTGCTCGTTGATGTTGACCGAATTCAAGCTTTAGTCACAGACAGCCCTCACTCTACGACACGGAATATTGCTGAAACGCTTAGCATATCTCATGCAAGCGTCAAGTTGAGCAAAAGCGTCCAACATTGGCTAATCGCAAAGGCACAGTTTTCCATCGAGATAACGCCCGTCCTCACGTTTCTTTGCAGACCCAGCAAAAATTATTGGAGTTTGGCTGTGATGTGAACCCTCCCACCCTATTCACCAGACCTTTATCCTAACAGATTTTCACTTATTTCGGGCCCTTCAAAACTCTCTTGATCATAAATTAGTATTATTGAATGTAGTAAAATGTAATAAATCATAATTATATTGTAGCTATACTACAATACACCGCTAGATCGCACCACTAGTTCAATTTCTCTATTAATATATAATAATTCTGGTTTAAGTCTGTTATTATCTTATATTTTTTTCTTTTGAATTGAATAAGTATAGATGGATTATTTTGTACCTGTTGGTTAAATGTTATTTTAACCTTTCGAAGTGGTAAAAGACATTCAATGTAATTGAACCGCACAAAGACTCATGGTGTCCTTTCATGCTCCTGCCAACGTTAGAACTGTGGAGAAAAAGTAGGAATTTTATGAAAAATTGAGCAGAAAATATAAACTCCTTCCAAGGTATGCCCTTGTAATTTTAGGTGATTTTATTGTCCAAATCGGCAAAGAAGATTATCTAAGTAATATTGCTGGAAAAATCCCTTAATAGGGTATCGATAGTCAAAACTTGCAAAATACAGAATCGAATATTTAGAACAATAATGCACCGCAGTAATAAATCAGAAAATCTTAAAATTGTAGGTACTTTACCACCTGAACAATTTTATTTTTACAGAATTATCTTAAAATTTATGGATAGTCATTTATTTAGAAAAGAAATAATATATCTAAAAAGTGTAAAAAAAGAAAAAGTAAATTTATCAAACCACCCTTTAACGATATATTTGGTAAACGTGCTTCAAACTATATCTGTCCAATCAGTTACCAGAATAACTAATACATAAATCAACCACAAAGAAAACTAAAAAAAAAAAAAAATTTGACTGGGTACTTTCTTACTTCTATGATTCCCAATAACTGACTTTGATTCACCAAATGATCATATCAGCCTGTATTTTATCATCAATCCACATAATTTTTCATTATACTACGATTAAAATTAGATTTATATGGGTGTAATTAGTTATAGATATTAATTATTTAGATATTACTAGATCCTTATCGAAAATCTTAAAATTGTTGGTACTTTACCACCTGAACAATTTTATTTTTACAGAATTATCTGAAAATTTATGGATAGTAATTTATTTATTTTCTATGGATAGATGAAAAAAAATTTATATCTCAAAAACCATTTGACGTACATATGTCTATTAGCACTCAAATTAAAGCTAGTTTAATGAGCTATAAAGAAGTTTATGATGTTTATCTTCGTAGGAGTAATAGTTTACATGAAATTTACTAGAAAAAATTGATTTATAGTTGTTCGGACAAATTTTCATTTGCCAAATTTATATTCATATGTGAATATAATAAAAACTATTACCCCTACGAAGATAAGTGTAATAAGCTACTTTATAGTAAGCTAAATTTCCTTTATTTTGAGTGTTGGCAGACATATGTGCGCCTTATGGGTGTAGAGATATATTTTTTAAAAATCCAACATTATATACGAACAACTAGAAATTAAGGTAAAGGTAATAAACTTCTTTGTAGTCCATTAAACTAGATTTAATTTGAGCGCTAATAGACATCTGTATATCACATAGTTCCTGAGATATAAATTTTTTAAAATAAATTAACTAACTACTAATCTTTCAGCAGATTTTTAAGAAATTTTACTCTTTAAAGAGCTATACCTCGAAAACTATTGGACGTAAATTGTTCTTTTAGGGTTACTATTTCAGAAAATTTACTCTTCTTTAAATAACGTTTTCTTAGATTTTCTAGTTTGTTGGTAGTTTTTAAGATATAGAGCTCCGAATGAAAAATTAATGTCTTTTTAAGGTTTTGAAACAGCCGCCATTTTATATTCCCCCTACCTATACTTGGCGGACTCATCAATTTTGACTAGTTATTATACCTAGTTTTCATTAAAGTAATCAAAAATTGGGGTGAGATAACTCCCTCTTTTTTCTTCCCGGCTCTTGTACTTTAAGTCCTGACTGAGTACGAGCCACGTCCTATCGATAGGAAAATAGGTATGTAAAGGAGGAGAGATCCAGGGAAGGCAGAGAAAATAAAATACACTTATATATTTTCAAAAATAGCAAAAGAATGTACTGATCCTAATATATATTGCAATTCTTTCCTTACTAACGCGGGGAATTCCGTTCCCCTGAGGTATTCCAATTCGCCCCTAGT
>NW_027109841.1:0-266 GCF_000696795.3 Halyomorpha halys
ATGTATTATTTTCACTTCTGCATAATTTATTTTTTTTAAGGTCTTATAAAATCAATGTATTATTAGTCAATTATGAAAATGAAAAAAAAAATGATTAAATTAAAATAAATGAAAAAAAAAATCAACATATGATGAATTATTATTATTATAAACAAATATATGATTATATATCCACTTCTATAGAAGTAACAATATTGTTCAAATGTGATATTTTTTAACAATCTTTGAGTTAAAGATATTGGATTTATTTTCTATGCTTCAGAGAT
>NW_027109841.1:5434-6207 GCF_000696795.3 Halyomorpha halys
TGTTTGTAACAGGGCTTAACCCTTATAAATATGGAAAAGTTTATATATATATGTGTGTGTGTATTATAACTTTGTTAATTTCTTACGTCATTATTCTATTTCAATAAACTTCATTGTTTGAAAATGACATTAGAAATAAAAGAAATTAATCTGAATGGTTTGTCACTTTTGCTGTGCGCTACAAAACATTTTCTTTTAATTCCTCCTGAACACATCATGATCATCTATTTCTTCATCAGAATAACACTATCACCAACCATCCATAAATCATTGTCACTAATCACCTATCATGTAGTGATAGACAAAACTCTCCAAACGCCTTTTTCAACCTCCCCTTTATTTTCTCCCATAGAGTCTTTTCATCTTCTTGAATTTGGAACAATATGCTTCTTTTTATTCAGCATACTAATAAAAAGAGAATTCACATTCTCCCTATCCAGCAGCTTCTCGAACTTTTTTGTTTCAATTCACGCCATCAAGCAATTTCCCTCTTTTATAAAATGGTTTAACATGCCTTTCTCACCCATGAACCTTTCTATAAGGTTCTGCCTTCTGATGACTGCCTTCTATAAATTCTGAGTGGTTACCATTATATTTTTATCGATACAAGTGTATTGGCATGACCTTGTGCCAAAATTGTCTCCGGTAACACTCAGAATTCTTCTTGACTTACTAATATAGGTGGGACAGGATTACTTGGTGCACTTACAGGCACTGGTGAGGCAGGATTATTTGATGGAATGTTCAAAACTGCCAGCCACCATTATTATTAT
>NW_027109841.1:10352-12145 GCF_000696795.3 Halyomorpha halys
AAAAAAAAAATTAAAAAATTTTTGGCCTGCAAGATAGGCTGATAAATTAATCCCATAAGCTGCCTTGCATATGCTAACCTGTTCCAATCTTCTGGCTAAACTTCCAAAACACATCTAAAAATTTCAGGATTTATTCAACAATGATTTTTTAATTTAACTACTAAAAAGAACAATCCCATTTCATCTCCAATGAAGCATATTTATAATTAAATTAATAAATGCATTGGTTCATATAAATAACCAATCTTATAAATAATTATTTACCTTCTTCACCAGTCTCTTTGAAGAAGTCCACTGGAAAGTGAAGAAAAAATATTAGGAAGAAGATAAATATACAGCCCTAATGAAATAACTGATATACATGATCCTATAGTTGCAAATTGTTTTTAGTAGTTTTACTTTTATTTTCAGCTTCTTGATATTTAGTATATGCTTTATTTATTCTGTATAAACTTTTTTTCGTTATCATAAGAAAACATAAAAATATGGAAATCTATGTATGTACTGAATAATTTATTTTCATTGTTTATACATGTTTTAGTAATTTATGCATGAAATAAAAATTAATTATTTTTAATATTGTACATGATAGGAAAAAACAAAAAATTCACTAGTTAAATATATTTAGTATTCTGATGTACTATATAGGATTTATCAGATAAAACCCCATGAATATTGATTAAAAATTAAAAAAAAAAGAAAGTAAAGATTATTTTTCCATGAAAAAAAGTCAGATGTTGGTTGATTGATACGTACTATTATATATATATATATATATGTATGTATGTAGTATTTTTGTAAGATTCAGTTTATATTTAAGAGGTTAAGGTTTTTATACACACAAAAATTTTGAAATTATGTTAAAAACAGTATTTATGAATATTTATGGTCATTCGATTAGTAGCTATCTTTATATAATTAAAGCCACAGCTAGTTTTAAATAATTGGAAAAAATAATAGTTCTATGGTTAAATTAAATAAGGATATATAATTGATTTCCTCAAGAGTACGTAATAATTCCAATGAGTACGGAAGCTGGCATGTTTTTTATTTATTTTTTTAAATTAAGATATGATTAAAATATTTCTTAAAAATTCTTTTTTAACATCGCTTCCCTTCAATGAGTGAGTCGCTCAAGTACTTTCATCTATACAAAATACAAAAAATGAAAAATCCCACTATAAAAATGTTAGCAATAACATTGAAGTAATTACATTAGAACCGAATGTAAGACTAAAAATTGCCAAATTAATATTTCTTCTAGCAATGTCTCAAGGTAAAATACCGGCCAAAATTATTCTGTCTAAAATTAGTCTCATTCAAATTTCTATAAAATTTCCACTTTAAAACTGAGTATGATTAAATCTTGAAATGAAATAATTCTTTTTTATTTTTTCCTTTCAGAAGCTGTGGACTTTTGTTTCTGTAATGGGTATTATGTTCTACATTACAGAAATAGTTTTGAGACAATATTATATTGATAAATAATATTCAAAGTTTGATTTGTGTAAGGTATTATAATATCAATGTATTATTAGTCAATTATGAAAATAAGAAAAAAAAATGATTAAATTAACATAAATGAAAAAAAAAATCAACATATGATGAACTATTATTATTATTATTATAAACAAATATATGATTATATATCCATTTCTGTAGAAGTAACAATATTATTCAAATGTGATATTTTTTAATAATCTTTGAGTTAAAGATATTGGATTTATTTTCTATGCTTCAGAGATTTTTAAAATAATATCACTCTAAAACATGCTGTGAGACCATTACTGCTG
>NW_027109842.1:0-1120 GCF_000696795.3 Halyomorpha halys
AGTTTATATTTGGCGATTTATTTAATAAGAAATGTAATGGTTAATGAAATGATTGAGTTGTAGTATATATATCACAATAATCTTGGCAGATAGTAATTTATAACGATTGCAACTCAGATTGTTTGTCGAAACCGGACGGGAGGAAACAATTATATTAAAGTAATTCGATTACATAATGCAAGTAATTAAAGTTACATTCACCCATCCATCATACTAGTTACCATTTCACTATTTCTTAACATGGCACAGAAAGAACCAGGTGCTTAGAACTGTTACAAAATGTAACCTAAAGTAATCGAATACTTAATATCTTAAATTTTGTTTAATGTTGATACTGATCAACTTTTTAACTAACTTATATCAACAGGGATTAATCAACATCAGGGAAAACATCAGGGATTAATTTATATATATTTTTATTATCTTGTTCGTCATTGATAGTCTTATTATTAATTACAAAAATTATCCAAAAAGTCTCAACCATCTTTATTAAAACATCTTACATGTCCAACATTTCGGAATTTTAATTAACTATATCTAAAATTTTAATAATTTGATTAATATATATTTATTAAACCTACTGACTGCCCTACAGTTTCATTTAATGATGTTACTCTTACCCCTGTCGAACCGATCCGCTACCTTGTACTACATTTGGACAGACGATTAACCTGGAATCCTCACACAAGACTAAAAAGAAAGGAAACTGCACGTCGAAATCAACTATTATAGCACTTACTAGACAAACGGTCTAAACTTCCAACTCATTTAAAAAGACTGATCTACATGACTGTAAGAAGGCCAATCTGGACATATGGAGTTAAGCTTTGGGGCTCCATAAACCTTCGAATTCCACCTCTCGTATTCAATCCTTACAATCCAAAATCCTTAGTAAAGTCCTCAATGCTTCTTACTTTGTCACAAATAAAATCATACATAAAGACCTTAAAGTTCCCTATGTAACAGATCTAGCCCGAACCAGATATCACTCCTTCCATTATAAACTCCCTAACCACTCAAATCCTCTAGTTTCTAACCTTGCTTCCTCTTCCATTCCTGACAATCCTCCGAGGCGCCTGAAAAGAAGATGGCCACGAGACCAGCTAATGTAAAATGTCAT
>NW_027109842.1:2946-4255 GCF_000696795.3 Halyomorpha halys
CCTGAATCACCTCTGTCTGTCTGAAGAACAAAAAAAAAAAAAAAAAAAAAAAAAAGATTACTTACAAAATAAAATAAAAATTATAAATTAACCTTAAACTTAACATAAAAATTTAGCCTAATTATAGCAAAAGAGAAGATTATATTTGAAGTTTTACCTGTAATAGATGTTTTTGTTTGAGGAAAAAGCAAACACACTTTAACGATTTACGTAACAAGAACATTAGTGACGGAAAACTGTAAGAGTAGACAACATTTTAAAAATAGTATTCCCTCTTAAATATGAATTCCAAATCCGAAGAAATTGAATGGGATTGGATGACGTAAATCTTTGAAAGGATTATTTCCATTGGTTATACGCTCGGTGTTACGACCAATTACTTCACGTATATTCGTATACACCTATGCTCCGATCCAATGAGTGTATGTTTTATAGATGTTAGTGATCTCTAAAAATACTATAATCAGATTGTATTGTTAAATTTACTTAATTCATGATAAAACTCCTCCCTGTTTCTAAGAATCGCTTTTAATAAAAGTTTTTTTATTTATTTTTTTAAGGTAATGTACAATTGTACAAATAATAAGTAAATCTGTGGAATGTTTCATTTACACATGAAAGTCTTGGGAAGGAACCACCCGTTGGTAGTACTTAAAGCATTGATTTAAATTAGAAGGTCACGTGGCCATCTTCTTTTCAGACGCCTCGGAGGATTATCAGGGATTTTTAAGGATGAGAGATTAAGAACTAATGGGTTAGGATGGGTAAGGAGTTTGGAATGAAAAGTGGCATATCTGTTTTGGGCCAAATCTGCAACGAATGGGGGATGTTAAGGTCTTTGTGGGTGAGTTTATTTGTATGAGTTGTAATAAGGATTTTACGTAGGATTTTGGATTGTAAGGATTGGATGTGGGAGAAATTTGATGGCTTGGCCCAGAGCTCAATTCCATATGCCCAAATTGGTTTGATTATCGTAGTGTATACTAATTTTTTGTAGTGAATGGGAAGTTTAGAGCGTTTGTCAAGTAAGTGTTGTAGTAATCGGAATCTACGAGCAGTTTCTTGTCGTTTCAGTCTTGTGTGTGGATTCCAAGTAAGTCGTTTGTCAAGATGGAGTTCTAAGTATCGAATCTGTTCAACAGGCGTTAGTGGAGTGTTTAGAAAGGATACTGTAGGACAGGAGGTTAGAGGTTTACGACGGAGAGTAAAGGTCATCTGATGGGATTTGTCAGGATTTATTTTGATTCCCCAGTTTTGACACCATTCTTCAATAGATGTTATGTGTGTCTGTAGTGTTTGTGATGCATAA
>NW_027109843.1:0-560 GCF_000696795.3 Halyomorpha halys
TTTTCCTACGACTTAAGATACTTAAGCTTTAGAAAGTGGCTGAGTTTGCCCGATCGCCATTTTATTTTTACTGCAACTTAGGAGACCTGAGGTTTTGACAAGGACTGAGTGTGCCCGGCCGCCATTTTATGTTTCTGATGTTTCAAATATTTGTGGATTTTCCACGCCATTTTATTTTTATTTTGTTCACCACACCATCCATCAAAGGGCAAGATAACCACATTTTATACTATAACCTTTATCCGTCATACTTATTTTCTTGCAATTTGATTGTTTACCCTCCCCTCACCACCTATCAAAGGCTGAGTGTACCCGGACGCCATTTTGTCTTTCGTTTGTCTATCCCCATTCCTCATTGGCGGGTCAAATACCCACTATAACCCCCCTCCGCCATTTCGTTTTTCCCTACGACTTAAGAGACTAAGGATTTAGGAAGTGACTGAGTGTGCCCGACCGTCATTATGTTTTTTGGTCGTAATTTTGTTTACCCCCACCACTTATCAAATGATCTGGTAACCACTTTTTATACAATAACCTTCCTTCGCCATTTTGTTTTTACA
>NW_027109843.1:3505-3891 GCF_000696795.3 Halyomorpha halys
GAGACCCTATAAATAAAATGGCGGCCAGGGACACTCAGCTTGTGCCAAAGCCGTAAGTCTCTCAAACAGGAAAAAAAGATGGTCGGGCACATTCAGCCCCAGGTTTTAGTATAAAAGTGGGTACCTGATCTATTAGTAGGTGGTGGTGATGACGCAAGACCCTCATAATACAATGGTGGCGATCAAAAACAGAATGGCGGTCGGGTACACTCAGCCTCTGCCAAATCATTAAGTCTCTCAAATAGGGGGAAATGGCGGCCGGGCACACTCAGCCCCTGGTTACAGTTTAAAGGGTACCTGATCCATCAATGGGTGGTGGGGATAACGCGAGCCCCTCATAATATTTTAATATTAAAATTATGTTATCATATCATAAGCTGATAATA
>NW_027109844.1:0-366 GCF_000696795.3 Halyomorpha halys
CATCATTTAAAGTAGAGTAAATTTGCTAAAATGTAAGCCCTAATAGACACATTTACGTTCAATAGTTCTCGAGATAAAGCTTTTTAAAAAACTACATTTCATAAAAATTAACGTACTGAAATATCAGTAGTTAGTTAACTTATTTTCAGAAATCTATATTTCAGGAACCATTTGACGTACAGATGTCTATTAACACTCAAATTAAAGCTAGTTTAATGAGCTATAAAGTAGTTTATGACATTTATTTTTGTAGGAGTAGTACTTTTCATGCAATTTGCTAAAATAAATTGATTTATAGTTGTTCGGACAAATTTTCATTTGCCAAATTTATATTCATATGTGAATATTATAAAAACTACTACCCCT
>NW_027109844.1:416-1131 GCF_000696795.3 Halyomorpha halys
TCACCGTTATCAATCTGCTACTGTCTAATTCCATGGTTATCAATCCAATATTTTGTATAATTCCAAATTTGTTAGTGTACTATTTCTTTTCCATATTATGTTTCTCTAAATTATGGTTGTTATCTCTTTTTGTTCTATATCTCTGATGAAGACCTGAAACTCAGGTCAAAACGTCGGCATGATTAATAACTTTTTGTTTACTTGTGCTCTTTTTTCCTAACCACATCCCTGACCATCTCTCCAATAATTAATCAAGTTAACTAACTATCTACACCTCATTAAAAAATAATCACGTATTTTGGTATTTATAGACTATGCCTATGTAATATAAGAATAATATGCAATTGACCAACCAGTCTTGGTATGGTATGTGTGTAGCAGGCCAATTGTCTCTTCTTCTAGAAAGACAATTAACTCGAAAAATAAACTTCAAAAAAGTTTGTTTTTTTTCTGTAAAATAAAAATCTTTCTGCGATTAGATAAATTGTCATTGTTCCCGTTAAAATAAAAAAGTAATCGTTTTAAACATTTTAGATAATAATATTTTAAATAAAACAAACTTAAAAAAACACAAAATGTCTGAAAAAAGAATGGAAAGGAATAGAATTCCTTCAAAAGGAGATATCGATAAGTTTCGCAAGGAGGTATAAATAGATCATGTGACAAAGATGTTTATGATAATGCGGAACCGTGAACCAGATGGCTCCACCAGCGA
>NW_027109844.1:6746-7297 GCF_000696795.3 Halyomorpha halys
CAAATTTATATTCATATGTGAATATTATAAAAACTACTACCCCTACGAAGATAAGTGTCATAAACTCCTTTATAGTAAGTTAGATTTCCTTTATTTTGAGTGTTGGCAGACATGTATGGGTCATAAGGGTCTAGAGATATATTTTTTCAAAAATCCAACAGTTTATACGATCAACTAGAATTTAACATTTTGTGAGTTTATTTTGTCAAATATCATAAAAATTACTACTCCTACAAAGATAAACGTTATAAACTATTTTATAGTAAATTTGACTAGCTTTAATTTTAGTGCTGGCAGACATCTGTACGTCCAATGAAGATATTAATCATTTTATAAATTAATCAGTTAAAATTAAAATTACTATAAATTGCCAAATGAACAGTTATTTCAATATTTGATTACAATTTATTTTTGAATTATAGCATATGCCACATTCACCATTTAAAAAGAAATTTAAAAAAAAGTAAAAAGTAAAACTGATGAACAAACAATAAAAAACATCCCAGACTAATGTGTTTAGAGTAGTAATACACTATTGGAACATTTTTTTT
>NW_027109844.1:10336-10977 GCF_000696795.3 Halyomorpha halys
TTTTTCTAATATTTGTAATTTAAGGGGTGTACTGAGTTCTGATGGGGTAAGAACGACGGTGCCTCAGCCAGGGAGCGCGAGTGCCTCTCGGGCAGCTTTGTCTGCGACCTCGTTACTAACAATGCCAATGTGGCTTGGAGCTCATATGAAAATAATGGATTTACCTTGTTGAGATAATTTTAGAAGAAAAGATTGAATTCTTATGATGAGTGGATGTTCGGCACATCGTGTATATTGAGCACAACTTATGTAATTTAAACTTGTGGGTTAAATCTTGAGTGACGAAAGATGAGGCGGTCGAGCTTTTGGATTTGGAGCCATCAGTGTATATTAAAAAATAATCCGGAATATTTTCTAGAAAACGCGACAACCGTTCTTTATACTTGACAGATGTGGTCTTATTTTTGTGCGTAAGTGACAGATGTACCATTGTTACAGGTTGTTTTAGAGTCTAAGGTGGGTTCTGAATTTCAGGCTTCATTATCGAAGTGATAGCCAGAATGATTCTTTCTGCCAGAGGGAGTGTTGGGTTTCGTTTCTGCCGAAAAGCTATGGGGAATTTAGATCAAAAAATATATTTGTAAGTTGAATGATTTGTTTGTTCAAATAATTTGGAAACATAATTAATAGCTAGTTTTTGT
>NW_027109844.1:11027-11266 GCF_000696795.3 Halyomorpha halys
AAAGTGAGTACATTCTTCAAAAATATGTCTAATCGTAAGAATGGACTGACAATATTTGCACGTTGGAGGTGGCAGTCTTCTGATCAGGGAGAGTGCGTGAGGAGAGTATGACCTATTCTCAAGCGGGTTAGAGCAACATCCTCCCAACGGCTGTTGCGGTAGGATGTCGACCATGGTATTACTGATCGTTTTATTTTTTTTTAATTTACTCGGAGAGCTTTCATCCCACTTGGCCTGCC
>NW_027109844.1:13954-16303 GCF_000696795.3 Halyomorpha halys
TAATGTAAATTTAGTTAATAAGGTTTAGGGTTTAAGTTAAGGTTAAGTCAACCTATAAGTTTTGTTTAATTTATTAATTGATAAGAATTCTTATTCATTCTGTGTGCATATATTTCTTTTTATTATTATACTAAAGTTCATATAGCTCTGTTGTTCTTTCTTATGAATATATACTGCTTATAACTTGTTAATTTACTTTTCTTTTTTTTTGTTGTTCACTTAATACGAGTATTGCGATAGTTCCACAGGTGGGTAAGTATCGCCCCTAGGTTTTCTGTTATCTACATGTAAAGGTATACGCCAGGGGTCATAATTCGATAATTGTTCATATAGGGGTACATTGTAGTTATATTATTTCGGCGTTTCGTTATTTCCAAGGGAAAAAATGACGTGACACCTGGATAGCAATTTATTCTTCATTTGTTTCTTTTTTTTCCCTTTTGCAATTATATATATATTCCTTTAACTCACCCCTTCTCCGCTGAGCGTGGGCAAGTATAAACAATAAATATATAACTAAAGATAAATCAAAATTTGCGGTTATAATATATACATATATAAAAGGAAATGTACGAATCTTTGCCCAGAATAAACTTTTGAATTACTGGACCAATTTAAGTGCTATTTTTTTTTTTTTTTCAAAATTAATTATTCCCTGCTTCCAAAGGAAGGTTTAAAGATACAGAAATCTCCTAATTCTCAAGTAGCTATGAGCATTAAGCAATTGAGCATTTTTGTTTGTTGCTCGGAAAGTTAACTTTTTTTCACAGTTATTGTACAAACAATCGATACGTTTGGTTAGATTTTACATTTCTATCTTATGATAAATTCCTTTGATAAATTTGTTTAATGGATCGAAGCATGTCACTGAAGAGGGTCTGAGAGAGTGAATTAATAAGAATAAATTTGTCAATTGAATGAAATAAAATTGTTAAATAGAAAAAACAAAGAAAAATTAAAATACTTGTATTTAGTATGTAGACGAGTATTGATTGTAAAAGGAAAATGTAGGAAAAACATTTTTTTTCTTATGTCATGTTAATATATGTTAACGCCATAATATAATTACCGTGTAAATAGTATTCGAGTTTTATTAGTATTTAATTTTGTTATATTTATTTTTATTTTTATTATTTTAATTGGATTTAGTTATTTAAAAAGAAAAATGTGTAATTTTATTTGTTTGTAATAATGAGTAATAGAGGCTGTTGCTAGGGGTTGAGAATCGTCTCAAAGAGGTTGCCTAGCAACGGGCCGACCATCTTAGTTTTTTATGGGAGTTCCGACTAATTACTGGGCCTGGTAGCGTCATTAGCAGCCCTGTCTCCATTTGGTTGATATTATTTTATTTGACATTTTTTGAGTGTACTCGTCGTCATAACAGTTCGAAACCAGACCACTTCTGTGTTTCGATTTTAATATGAGTTCCAATCAAGTAAGTAATTAGTGGCCAATCCCTGAACCCAAGGAACGTCTGTAATTGAGTCTACTGTCTATGCAATACGACTGTTGGATATTTGGACCATCGATGAGCCATACCTACACATCTCGGCAGCACTCTTCCTCTGACCTATCGGAGTGGAGCAACCATTCGTCGTGCAGTATTTATTTTATATTTTTTTTTTTGTGTGTGTAAATTAGTTGTATTGTCATTTTCATAATTTATCGAACTATTTTATTTTTTATCTGAAAGGCCTTTTTATTTTTACTTGTATATTTTGTTTATGTTAGTTAAATATTTTAGTTTTTAAAATGTTTAATCTGAGCCAGTTTGTTTTTTGTTAATTTTTAAAGCCTTCCAACAAAAAACATGGTCGATTTGAGGTGGCTTTAACAGTATATGTCCGATCATGGATTGATTGTTATGCTGTGTATCGTAGCAACCCAATGTACTTGAGCAGCATGGCTAAATAAAGCATTTCTATCTATGGAACTCCGAATTAAAAATTAATTTCATTTTAAAATTTTGAAACATCCGCCATTGTATATTCCTCCTAACTATACTTGGTCTTATCAATTACTTCTACAGTCTTATCAATTTTGATTATTAATTATTTAGAGTTTTCATTAAATTAAACAAAAATTAATAAATAACTTACTTTCTTCCACTGAGCTCTTGTATTAGAATGTCACCAAACAAAAAAAGCTCTTGAATCTGCATGTAAGCATAAATAAAGTATATTCATGCTCTCAGAAGAGCCTCACTACTACTATATCAAGTTTAATATTTTTTTTAATAGTAATTACTAAAAATCCACTAATAGGTTTAGAGAAATATGCCCGTCTGTTTAAGAAGAAATAGGGGTAGAAGATAGAGTAAGGGCCGCCCGTAGCTCAGTGGTTAAAACA
>NW_027109844.1:16353-16674 GCF_000696795.3 Halyomorpha halys
GTAGAAGATAGAGTAAGGGCCGCCCGTAGCTCAGTGGTTAAAACACAGTCTTACCAATTTGATGTCTATTGGCGGTGCCGGTTCGAATCCGGCCTAGGACGTTGACTCCTTTCATTGAGTGGTGGTGTGCCACAAAAAGAAGAACTTTGACCCCAACCATGATTAGGCAATATAGGACTCCGATGGGAGTCTTAACCGAAGAAAAAAAAATGGAATATGGTCCGGCTGCGGTAAAAAAAAACTCAAATAGTAAATGGGTATACTATTTTTATTGAGCCAACGTTTCGCCCCACGTTGCAGGGCTTCGTCAGGGCTAAAAAA
>NW_027109844.1:17412-19612 GCF_000696795.3 Halyomorpha halys
CCAATGTGGCCAACATATGCTTAATAATTGATCTGTTATGGTTGTAAGCATTGCGATTACCGTGTTTTGTTTAGGCTACAGAGGTATTAATAATAGTAGTTTTACGTAAATACACCGGGTCAGTAGTTGCTAGCAGGCTGGCCAACCCTGATACTTGCTTTAATCCACGCTGGGATGCTCTTCTCTTCCCCGAGGACGTTTCTCGGCGGGCGGCACTTCTCCTCCAAGAGGACATTTCTCCAAAAGGAGCCCCATTACACAGGGTGACGTATGGAATATTTTATTCATAAAGTCGCACAGACAAAAAACAATATTTTTTAGTTTTAAATTTTTAAAAATAATTTTATTTTTTTTTTATTTTTCCTAGTTTATATGATTTAATATTTTGTCTTAAAGTGTTTTATGTTTTTTTACTTCAAATACAGTAATAACAAAATTCAACTATATAATTCTTTTCTTCACCTTAAACGGTTGCTATGAGATAGTAAAGGTTCCTTTTGAACCCCAACCCTCCGTAACATATTCATGCCCTACAATGAAAAAAACAAAACAGTTTTTTAAAGCGTAGAATTTCTTCAACTAATTATTACAAAACTACAACGTATTTTTATATTTATGATTTAAGATAATAATTTAAGATTAACGATCTTTACCCTCCTGTCCTACAGTATCCCTTCTAAATACCCCACTAACGCCTGTTGAACAGATTCGATACTTAGGACTCCATCTTGACAAGAGACCTACATAGAATCCACACACAAGACTGAAACGACAAGAAACTGCTCGTAGATTCCGATTGCTACAACAGCTTCTTGACAAACGCTCTAAACTTCCCATTCACTACAAAAAATTAGTACACACTACGATAATCAGACCAATTTGGAGATATGGAATTCAGCTCTGGGGCTCCACCAAACCATCAAATTCCTCCCGCATCCAATCCTTACAATCCAAAATCCTTGATGCTCCTTATTACGTTACAAATAAACTCATCCACAAAGACCTTAACATCCCATTCTAAACTACTTATCCATCCTAACCCATTAGTTCTTAATCTCTCATCCTTAACAATTCCTGATAATCTTCCGAGGCGTCTGAAAAGAAGATGGCCACGGGACCTTCTAATTTAAATTAATGCTTGAAGTACCACCAACGGGTGGTTCCTTCCTAAGATTTTCAAGTGTGAATGAAACAGTCCACAGATTTACTTATTGTATTTCTAATTTATACAGTTGTAAATTACATAAAATAAATAAAAAAAGATTATCAATTATAACAAAACTACGACTAACTCGAGGTTTGTGCTAGAACCGAATAGGAGTGAAGTGGTGAAAGGTATAGTACAAGAGCCAAGGAGGAAAATAAACGATTTAAAAATGGCTGCTGATCCGAACCGTAACAAAAACTCAAAAATGCAGTTATTTCATACCTATTGGTTTTTGACTCATATGAAACTAAGGTTATTATCGACACAAAAGAAACCAGTATGCCAAGGTAGTGCTAAGCCACGCGTTCCAAAATTCAACTTTATGTATTCAAAAATGCAGTTATTTCATAACTCATATCTTCTTTTTTATTTATTAAATTTTTTACCCATTTGAAATTTCTTTAATTGAGTCGGTACTGACACGAAAGAAACCTTCCAAGCTTGTACAGACGAAATACAAAATTCAACTTTCAAAATTTTTATTATATCCGGCAAGAAATTTTTGTCTATTTCATCATTTTTTCAAAAATATTTGTACACTTTATTAAATAAATACGCATATAAAATGAAAATTATTTGAAACAGAAATATAAAAAAAAATTGACAAAAATAAAAATGAAATATATCAATATTCATTTAAAATTTGATAAATATGTAATAGTCGTTGCTAACTTCTTTTATTCTTCTGGTTTAACAAAAAACTAAGCTGATGCAGGTAGTTTTTAGATATCCTCTTTAGTCTCATCAGACTCCATATCCGAAGGAGACTTCTGCACTTCATCCTTTCCAATATCCTCAAATTCTGTCCCTTAATTATTAGGTAAAACATCTAATTTATTTATAATCTTAATATTTTCTTGAGACTGGTAAATTTTTTAAAAATAAATAATTTAAATTCTATCCATTATAGTCTCAAAACCTTTTATTTCTCTTATAAGTCCGACGTTTCGGCCAATCCGGCCATCTTCAGGGACAATCTACTACAAAACAGCT
>NW_027109844.1:25154-26092 GCF_000696795.3 Halyomorpha halys
AAATTATAAATAATAATGTTAAGTATTTTGAAATGTTTGTAGGATCATACATTTAATAAGAGCTGTTTTGTAGTAGATTGTCCTTGAAGATGGCCAGATTGGCCGAAACGTCGAACTTGTAAGAGAAATAAAAGGTTTTGAGACTATAATGGATAGAAATTTAAATTATTTATTTTTAATAAAATATCTAAGTATATCAGAAATACATTTCCCATAACACCATATTTGATTGTAAATGTCCTCTTCTCGTATCAAAATTTCCAAACGAAAATTTCTGCTAACAAAAAAGGGGGAGTAATGATGGTAAAAATTACTCAACATTGCAGGGACGAATTGTTTTATTTTAATTTTTCTAAGGGAACCCACATGAAAGGAGGGATTGAAGATGCTTCCATGCCATACATTTTCATAAATAGCTGACATGAAATTTCTACAAAATCTTATTCCAAATAAAAAAAAAATTAGGTTTCATTTCATTAAAATTGGTACATGTTTTTATTCTACGTATAGAAATGTTAGCCACTTGTTTCTAACCTTCTCCTTCATTACCTAATAATCCTCCTAGGCGTCTGAAAAGAAGATGGCCTCGAGATCTTCTCCTCTAGAAATGTTATTAGAGTTTTATCAGTGGGTAGATTCTCCAAATGTTCGTATCATGTCACTATGTCACCTACAGCAAATTTACTTGTTATATATATGTGTATACTGTTGTAAATAAATTATTTTTAAAAAAATGTTAGAAAAACGAGAAATCGACATTTTGTAAATTTATTTTGTTAATACCATGAAAACTATTAATCCTACGAAAAAACTAACATTATCTTTGTTTTAGGACGTTAAATGAGCTTTAATTCGTTGCCTAACAGACATATGTACGTCTAATAGTTACTAAGATATAGCCGTCATAATCAACCATTTTAAATCGACATTTTGGGAAT
>NW_027109844.1:26318-27327 GCF_000696795.3 Halyomorpha halys
CCGAACTAGATGCAATGGAAATAGCTTCATTTAAGTATGCCCCTATAACATCAGTAGACGTTGATAGATCTTTTAGCTGGTACATGTCCATTTTGCGGTCAAACCGACGAAGATTTTTATTTGGAAATTTTTTTTATTTATTTATTTATTTATTTATTGATATTTACAACTGTATAAAAAATACAACAAGTAAATTTGATCATACTGATATGATACATAATGATATGATACAGCATGTAGAGAAACTACCCAGTAGTAGAACTCTAAAAACAGTTTACAATATAAGGTCACGAGGCCATCTTCTTTTCAGGCGCCTGGGAGGATTCCCAGGAATGGAAGAGGAAGCAAGGTTAGAAACGAGTGGGTTTGGGTGGTTAGGGAGTTTACAATGGAAGGAATATTATCGGGTTCAGGCTAGATCGGTTACATAAGGAACATTTAGGTCTTTATGGATGGTTTTATTAGTAACAAAATAAGGAGCATTGAGGATTTTAAGAAGGATTTTGGATTGTAAAGATTGGATACGAGAGGAATTCGAAGGTTTAGTGGAGCCCCAAAGCTCAACTCCGTATGTCCAGATGGGCCTTATTATTGTCATGTAGATCAGTCTTTTGAAATGAGTTGGAAGTTTAGACCGTTTGTCTAGTGCTGTAATAGTCTGAGAATCTGCGTGCAGTTATTTAAAAATTTTATCCGTAACAATTTTGTAACCGACCCTGCTGAATAATTAATTTGTTTCAAAGTTTTACATATTTTCAAAAGTTTTTTTTCTATTTTTCTTTTTAATAAGGATTATTCTTTATTTCTATTTATAATTTGTTCATAATTCATTCTGAGTAATTATTAATCAATTAGTTTAATTCAAATTACTAATTAATGCCTTGTTATTAAACAGCTATGTTTTCTCTAAGTACATATTTTAACATAATTTCTTTAAAATATAATTCATATAATATATAATAAATACATATTAATGTAACTTTTTTTAAGTTATAAAATTACTAATTAA
>NW_027109845.1:0-1224 GCF_000696795.3 Halyomorpha halys
AAAATTAACAATCACAGAAAAAAATAATTGTTAGGATATCTTTTTTTTTTTTTTTTTTTCTGACGTTTATTGAAAAATATATGTATAACAATATTTATTGATATACATATGTTTATAAATATATATATAATGGCGTCCTTCCTTTGGCATATGGCATTATAAGGGGTTGGGCTAGGTCCGCTTAGGGCGGGGGTTACAATTTTGGCTCAGAAGCCGCTGGCCGGGAGGTACAAGAACGGGGAAGGCAGCTCCACTGGGAGATCAGCATTAAATCTTATTTTGCACAAATATATGAGGATTCGTCCCTTTCAAATTTTGGAGTTGGTGAATTTATTTCTATAAATGGAATATGGTCCGGGTGTGGTCAAATTAAACTCAAATAGTATGTACTATTTTTATTTGAGCCAACGTTTCGCCCCACATTACAGGGCTTTGTCAGGGCTAAAAAAAATACAAACACTTAATAAAAGTAAAAAAAAAAGTAACTGGAAAATTACAAGAATATAAGATGAAATATAAAAATTAAAGGTTATAAACAATAAATGAAAACGGAAATAGTAACAGATAAAGATAAGAAATATTAAAGAAAGTACGAATTAAGAGATGAAAAGGGATATGAATAAAATCCAGAAAAAAAGGAAGAAAATGAGCGAGAAATCTTCCACCATCCAGTGAATTTATTTCCATTGAATATATTTTTAACGACTTTCCTCATTACTTTTACCGGCACTCTGGCATCAGGATTCAACGCTATAAAAAAACAAAAAAAAAAACAAGCAACATAATTGGTTAATCCATTCAATTTAGCTCATTATAGCGCTGGCGCAAATACGCTGACAGACCAATATCTCAGTTTATAATTATCCGATTTCGATGTTGTCATTTTTTTTTTCAGGGAATTGTATTACCTTTTAAATAAATATATACACATATATGGTGCATTCACAAAGTTTTCAGACTGGTCTCATATTAAAAGTTAATATAATTAATCGATTCAATTGAATCATTTAGATGTAATTAAATTGATTCATATAATAAAAAGTTGCCATAAGAGAAAATAGATGGAGACAAGACAGATTCATCTAATAATATCATAAAAATAAAAATAAGGTAACGAATTGAGTACCCTGTCATAATAGCTTTTCCTTATCATCAACAAAGTGAGACCAAAACATTGTTGTCAATCTTTTTTTTAATTTACAAAACAATACTAAGGTCGTTACT
>NW_027109846.1:0-704 GCF_000696795.3 Halyomorpha halys
GATCGTAAAAAATGAGACAAGATCAAAATGAAATTAAAAATAAGAAATTTATAAAATAAAGCGGATTGTACGTGTCTATAATCAATCACTGACTTACTGATCACCAAAATGGTTTAAAAAAAAAATTAATGATTTTCGAATTACTCTAAAACTGAATATCTGGAATATCATATTATTATAACAACTCTTAGAGATGATTTAATTTTCTACAAAATAAATCTAACATTATAAAAATCTTACGGCTAATAGCAAATTTACCATGCTTATTTTATAATATTATGTGCAAATTCCCATGAAAACTAATTTCTTTATAAATTCAAGTATTTCTTCATTTATTTCACTTCAATTTTTTATTACTTTAGTGAGAACTTGTATAGTTACAAGTCAAAAACCAGCAGTTAGTGATTTTAATTTAGGAAATCTTTTATCTCAGGAAACATTATAGTACAATAGCCCAAGAGAAGAAAAAAGTCGGTTATTTCACCCCAATTTTTGATTACTTATATAAAAACTATGTATTATTACTAGTCAAAATTAATGATTCTACCAAGTAGAGGTTGGGGGAATACAAAATGGCGGCTTTTTAAAACGTTAAATATAATTAATTTCCATTCGGAGCTCTATATCTTAAAAACTAACAACAACAATAGAAAATCTAAAAGAACATTATTTAAAGAAGAGTAAATTTGCTGAAATATTAGCCC
>NW_027109846.1:4324-4727 GCF_000696795.3 Halyomorpha halys
GCACGTATTGAGTCGTTTCAAACGAAAGGTCTGTTTTACTGGGAAAGTTTATTTAGTAAAATAATTTTATGAAATAAAAAAAAATTATTTGTTGCTTTATTTATTTATTACTTTATTAATTTTAATATTCTAATATTTGTTATATAGGGGAATTTGTTAATAAAATGAAATAAGGATTGTAAAATAGAAGGGAAAGAAAAAAAGAAGTAAATTGAAAAGCTTGTATTTAGTTTGTAGACTGGTATTAATTGGAAAAAAAAATATTATCTTTCTATTATATTATATCAAATAAAAATATGTAATTTATATATGTCCGATCACGGATTGATCAGTATGCTGTGTAATGTAGCAACCCCATGTATTTGGGCAGCATGAATGAATAAGTTTTTTTCTCTTGTGTTCC
>NW_027109847.1:0-1980 GCF_000696795.3 Halyomorpha halys
CCAGCTGATATCATTTTGTTTGTACGTTACTTGCTCGTAGTTCTAGTTAGTATTGTTTTGAATGTTTTTAAAACTAACTAAGCAATGGATGACAACAATAATAATAACAATGTAATGACAGTTGTCAATCAGCTCATCTTGACTCTGTTCCTCATAAGTTAGAAGATCAACAAGGCACTCAGTAGCCAAATTTTCACACAACTGCTACTTTTCACTTAATTTAGGCATGTTGAAATAAACGACTTAAATCAAAACTAATAAATGAACAATAACATGAAGTTTTGGAAGGAAAGATTATAACACAAGTTGCTCAGAAAATCCGCTAGGAGCTCCTCTGCATTTAACATTTAACATGACTTTAAATAGGGTTGCTCACAATCCTATACTTATAACATTCAACATGGTTAAATATTTTTCATTTAACACATCATGAATACCCCTTTTGTCTCAAGCGAACGGTATATTGTCAGGGAAAGAGGGCTGGACGCTTACTCAGAGCTGCTAGATTGGTGGGGAGGGGCGAGGTTAGAAGGAAGAGACTGAACTACAGATTCCAGGAAGATATGAAACAGTCTCCTTCCAGCAGCTCCCAGACCCGAAAAATTTAATGTGAGAGAAATTCACTCGCAGCGACGAATGCCGGGTTAAAACAAGTCCAACAACACTGGAAAACCTAATAGAACATCATCTAAAGTGTGAATTTGCTACAATGTGAGCTTCAAAAGAGCTATTTGCGTTTCAATGTTTCCTGAGATATACTTTTTTATAAAGCAATATTTCATTAAAAAAGGTACTGAAAAATCAGTAGTGAGTGATTTTTTTTTTTTATTTATTTGTTGATAATTACAACTGTATGAAAAAATACAACCAGTAAATTTGATCATAATGACATAATGATATGATACAGGATGTAGAGAAACTACCCAGTAGTAGAACTCTAAAAACAGTTTACAATATAAGGTCACGAGGCCATCTTCTTTTCAGGCGCCTCGGAGGATTACCAGGAATGGAAGAGGAAGCAAGGTTAGAAACGAGTGGGTTTGGGTGGTTAGGGAGTTTATTATGGAAGGAATAATATCGGGTTCGGGCTAGATCGGTTACATAAGGAACATTTAGGTCTTTATGGATGGTTTTATTAGTAACAAAATAAGGAGCATTGAGGATTTTACGATGGATTTTGGATTGTAAAGATTGGATACGAGAGGAATTCGAAGGTTTAGTGGAGCCCCAAAGCTCAACTCCGTATGTCCAGATGGGCCTTATTATTGTCATGTAGATCAGTCTTTTGTAATGAGTTGGAAGTTTAGACCGTTTGTCTAGTAAGTGCTGTAATAGTCGGAATCTGCGTGCAGTTTCCTGTCTTTTCAGTCTTGTGTGAGGATTCCAGGTTAGTCGTTTGTCAAGATGTAGTCCAAGATAACGAATCTGTTCTACAGGGGTAAGAGCCACATTATTAAAGTATACTGTAGGACAGTCGGCAGGTTTACGACGAAGAGTAAATGTGATTTGTTGTAAGTGAATTTATATTGATAAATCTATACCTCAAGAATCAGACGGACAGAAGTGTATTAGCACTCAAATTAGAGCTAGTTTAATGGACTATAAAGAAGTTTATAACCTTTACCTTCGTAGGAATAGTAGTTTTCATGGTATTTGCTAAAATAAATTGATTTATTGTTAGTTTATAGTTGTTTGGTCTACTCTATATTCCCTTAGTATTCTCAGTAAGGTTCCCCAGACAACCGAGTCATAGGCTTTTCTGAAGTCGACGAAGGAGATGTAGAGGTTTTTGGGTCTCACCATATAATATTTTATCAGTAATTTAAGGCTTAGGATCTGTTCCTGGCAAGATCTTCGCTTCATGAAGCCTCCCTGGTCTTACCCGATTTCCGGGTCTATTTGCGGTTCTAGTCGGTTTTGTAGGGCTTTTGAAAAAATTTTGTAAGTGGCCGGTAACAGTGAGATTCCTCTGTAATTGTT
>NW_027109847.1:8972-9289 GCF_000696795.3 Halyomorpha halys
TTAAATTTGCGTAAGGAGGGGGCATGCCAGATTTTGAGAAGGATGGCATTCCGGAATGTGGTGTAGCCGACAATAAAGGAATGTTGAAATGTGGCTGAACTGTGAAAAAGTGAACTTTATTTGAATATACCTAAATCATTGATGTAATATATCCTTTAAAAAGTCTCTTTCAGACTTATTGCCCATGTTATCTTTAAAACAAATAAATATTAAAATAATATCACAACAGTTTCAAACATTATTGTGTATATAATAAAAATACAATAATTATAGGTTTAAATAATTTTAAGTTATGAGCAATAAATTAAAAAAGAAGC
>NW_027109847.1:11194-12573 GCF_000696795.3 Halyomorpha halys
CTCTAAAAATATTTTTACAATATAAGGTCTCGAGGCCATCTTCTTTTCAGACGCCTCGAAGGATTGTCCGGGATAAAAGAGGAAGCAAGATTAGAAACTAATGGATTTGAGTGTTTAGGGAGTTTGTAATGGAAGGATTGATATCTGGTTCGGGCTATATCGGTTACAAATGGAACATTAAGGTCTTTGTGGATGATTTTGAATTCAAATCTGAAAATAGTTTTATTAGAGGGATTCTAAAAACATTATTATCGCTTAACGACGACTTGTATAGAAATCCAAAATCCGTCCTCATAATTGAAAAATTTATTAAGGCTTCATCATCATGGCAGTCATTTTAATCTCCCCAACTGGTCAAATAAACTCAAATTAAGCTGACAGTCTTGTGGGAAATTTAATGCTATAGCGATTTTGTTTTTAAGTTTTGTTTGATTTCCCGCACAGTTTGCACGTAATCGTTGAAAATGGTCAAACATTTTTTGAGGTTTTTGGCGATGTTACGTCAGTACACGATGGTCAAAAATGTGTTCTTTATGAATTTTTTTAACTAATGGATTTATTAATCGTAGTTTTAAAATTTACTTTGGAAAAATATATTTCTTTGAACAAAAAGAAAAAAAGACACTAAATCGGGGCCAGTTCATATTCGGGGTAAGAATGATGAATTTTTAAAAAATCTTTCTCTAAAGTACTTTATTTATTTTATAATGATTGATATTATTTATATTGAGTTTGATTTATCCCGAAAAGCTATGGAGACTTTAGATTGAAATATATTTAGAGTTATTTATCTGCTAAAATAATCTGGAAACAATTTATAGCCAGTTGATGTCTACTAAACGATAGGAAGCAGGCTTCAGAGCAAATGCTGAGAATGGGACTGGTTGCAAACCCGATTCCGGTATGATGTACAGCATCGAGCTCAGCAAGGATTCGGTGACAGGCACAACCATTGGTAAAAGACCCGTAATTCGGTGACAGGCACAACCATTGTTAATAGACCCGTAATTCGGTGACAGGCACAACCATTAGTAAAAGACCCGTAATTCGGTGACAGGCACAACCATTAGTAAAAGACCCGTAATTCGGTGACAGGCACAACCATCGGTAAAAGACCCGTAATTCGGTGACAGGCACAATCATTGGTAAAAGACCCGTAATTCGGTGACAGGCACAACCATTGGTAAAAGACCCGTAATTTGGTGACAGGCATAACCATTGGTAAAAGACCCGTAATTCGGTGACAGGCACAACCATAGGTAAAAGACCCGTAATTCGGTGACAGGCACAACCATTGGTAAAAGACCCGTAATTCGGTGACAGGCACAACCATTGGTAAAAGACCCGTAATTCGGTGACAGGCACAACCATTGATAAAA
>NW_027109847.1:13737-15036 GCF_000696795.3 Halyomorpha halys
ATTTTTATGACGACACGTGCGTAACCTCCCCTCCCCCTTGTTAGTTAATGAAATAATACATGCCCTAATACGAGTGAAAAAGGTTTTGACTTATACATTTATAACAGTAACATAAGTTTTTTAAAAGAAAAAAATGACAGTGCAAAACAGCAGGAAATAAGCAGAATTTAAAATAAATTATTAGGAATACTTTCAAGAATTGTTTATTTGAAAATAGTTTTTATTATTGTGACTGGAGTGAAAATGAAAATGTTTTATATTTTATATATTATGTGTTTAGTTTTATATTAAAATATGTGATCTTAATGTGGTTCAAAAGCTATTTTTCTAAATCTTCTTTTACAATATTAATACAAATATCCTATACAATATCCTTTTTCCTAAAATTCAACATATAAAAGTTGGGCCAACTTGCCTTGAAATCTCCTATCCATTACTATTTCTTAAATTTTATAATGACCCAAATATTCACAATTTTATTTTCACGATCCATTATCCTCTTTTCTTAAACATTTCTAGTTTAAAAATAAATCGTACAATAGAACAATGAATGATATATATATATTATTATTTTTCTTAGACCTTTGTTGAAGTCTACTTATACAAATATACATATTAATTTTCTGAAAATGGCGTTCATAATCATCACATTAGACATTAATTTGGTTATATATTGATCAATATTTTTCAGTTTTAACAGTTTTTTACCCGATCTGCATATCTCTGGAACTCCATTCCCTCTAACATACGTCATGTGCCAACCCTTTCCTAGTTTAAAACCCTTCTATTTAACTACATTTTTACTTCACCAATCTAATCCATTATTATAATAGTACAGGTATTTTATGATTAACTTTTTTTTTTGTACCTTTGTATTTTTTTTTTGTACCTTTGTATTTTTTTTTATTTATTCAGTTAGTTTTTTAATTATTTTTTTTTCTTCTCTGTATAGAATTTATAATTAAGTTTTTGGCCAATAAATGTTATAATGAAATTAAAATTACCTTTGTAATTGTTCTAAAGGGACCTATTCCCAGAATAATAAACTATTTTTCATTTCATAGTTAAAATATTCAAATATTACAAATTTAATAAGAGTTAATGATGAATGTACCTTCACATTATAACATTATATATTAATGAGAGAAATATTTTAAATTCTTTTGGTAAATATTCTGAATCATTGTTATTAGATAAGATACGCTCCTCAAAACACATCTACTAAATCCCATGTTAGCTAATTAGAAGCAAGCGGTGGTTTGATTAACAATCACTAATTCAAGTTTGTAAATAACTATA
>NW_027109847.1:15086-16719 GCF_000696795.3 Halyomorpha halys
TCCTCAAAACACATCTACTAAATCCCATGTTAGCTAATTAGAAGCAAGCGGTGGTTTGATTAACAATCACTAATTCAAGTTTGTAAATAACTATAAAACGTTTTACAACAATCTATTCATATATATTTTTACACATGGACATAAATGTTAGGTATAAAAGTATTTTCCATCAATTAAACATTCAACGAACCTTCCTCTTTTCTGATCTCAACGAAAAATTAAAAATATAAAAAGATAAGCAGAAATATTTACTTTCCATGGTTTATGAATTATTTCTGTAACACGACGCACAATGATTTTGAATCAAAATTTACGATCAGAAAAATCAACCTACCCCTTCCTCATTTCAAATAAAAAAAAGCTAGGATATCTGAGATCCTATTTTAAACAGCGAAAATGGTGGTAAAGCTGAAGTTAAATGAGATTTTATATATTTTTAAATATATTTTGAACATGGACCTATCGCTAATTTTATATAACAGCAAAATAAACCACATATTGTTTAAAATCCCTTTAATTCTAAGATATGTACCATATTCATTCATCTTAATATTTCAAACTAGAAAGGTATTTGGTCAGCCCAAAGAAAGCGGAGTTTGTATGCTCTCCATTTAATAAACCCCAACAAATAGCATATAAAAAACTACTTTGAACTATATAATTTTTTATTGTTTTATAATAGTTGTCTACGTTTCATCCTTTAATTAATTCTGATAATTGGAAAATTCCTGATCTATCATATTGATACAGAATTGGGAACGCTCAAATAAGCTTCTAGACTACTGTTCGGTGGGTTGGGTTTAATAAAAATTTTAACAACAAAATGATCGGTAGGTCAGATATAAAGTTAAATATACATATATTTAGATGAGGCATGACTGTTTGGGAATTATTGTCAATTATTTTATAATATTATTCATATAATTGGCAGACCTACATACCACCTTCAGAACAATTCTTCTTGCAAGAGGAGTCTTTTACACCACTTCAAACCTCTTTACCTTTTTGTTTATACGACCTTTTAAGCCTTCGACTAAATTAAATAGTCAAATCTAAGTAAAATTATCCACAAATATTCAACGTTGGAAAAAAAAAACGATAAGTAAAGAAAAAATAGTGCAAAAAAATAAAAATTGTTTCATCTATTAGATTATTTTACGTGAAGGCAGGTATGTGATTTAAGTTAATTAGGTTAGGATGGGGTAAAACTATTTCACCACTATTTTGTTGTTGTTTTACTACGTTTTGGCCTAACAAGTTAACCTCAGGTAAAATCGACTGTTTATTTTACTAAAATACATGACAAGAAAAATAATAATAAAGATATTTCTTTTATTTATTTTTCTTTAATATATCTTTTTATTTTGCTTATCATTTATTTTAGTAGAATAATTGTTAATCCTTTTAGATTTCACCTGAGGATGGCTTGTTGGGCTGAAAAGTTGTAGAACAATAAAATGAGTTGTTAATTAGTATCAGCCCATCTTAACCTAATTAACTTACTACAAATTGTTATTTGAAGCAACTACATGATACTCGAATTCATTTGTGGCAGGGCTTCTACATAATGTGAATTCTAACCTAAAGCTAAGCAATGACAAATTTATATTTGCTAGAGCGGCTATGAGATTTT
>NW_027109847.1:28400-34356 GCF_000696795.3 Halyomorpha halys
ATTTTAATGTTTAATCATCAATACATACCTTTTAATAACTACTTCCTGTAACTGACAAGGAATTCGGTTAATAATTGAGTGGCATAGAGGAAGAGAGGGGGGGGGAGACTTAGTGTGCACAGGTTATGCTCTGCTGATTCAACTTCACAGCTGTTTCACTGAACACATGTGTGGTATTAATCCACACCCTAGGGCTTTAACATCTGGGAATTTTGATTCCTGAATGGAGATGATTTAATAGATAGTAGTAAATTAAACGTACTATATAACCACTGGAATGTTGATCACTTAATCATATATTTTACTTTCTAATATTACATATTTATCGCGAGTACATACTCAGGGCGTGACATCAAAATTTTATAGAACCGATTTTTCACATTTTTTTCGATTTTATCAAAAACGGCTCAATTTTTATTAAACTCAATATATCAATTGATTGTTTTTTTAAATATTAAATGAGGTTTATCCTCATTTAAATAGTTTTACTAATTACTAACTAGTTTTACTAACTACTTAATGCGATTTTTTTTTTAATTCTTCATATAAAGTTCCTTCAATTTTATTTGTTTAAAAAAATTACCAATTAAAAATTGATTAATATAAACTATGAAAAGATTGGATAATTAATTTAAGGAGATAAGAGAAAAACGTTTATTCCACGTTGAAAACATATTTTCTGAGATAAGAATAGTGATATAGACGTATTATATATCGTTGGAAAGCCAAAAATTTTAGAAAAAAATAACATTTTACTAATAAAGTCAAACAATGTTATAGGGAGTTACGAGAAACGCATAAAAGGTCTGTTTTAACAAGAATTTTAGCGCATGCGCAAGGAGCTATTTTTTTCAGCATCTTGATGACGTTTTCTTGTAGCAATAGTTTTTAAATAAATAACTTTTAATTTCACTTAACCTATGAGCCATTCAGTCAACAAGATAACTCCATAAAATCGTTCTTATATATTTCCAATATCGATTCTTTAACAATTAGGCATTTAATGAATGGTCAAGGACAAATAAATTTTTGTAAAATGTTATACATTGGTTCCTCTACTATAGTTTCTGTTCTGAAACTAGCCAGGATTAATTTCAAATTGATGTTGTCCGATGCGCGCACAGCACCAGATTTTTGTCTATTCTTCCACATGTAAATATTTATTGATTTTTGTTGTCATTTCATTTTAATTTGACAAAAAAAAAATAGAATATACAGTAATGACAAAAATTAATTAAAATAACCATTGTTTTAACCTTATATTTCCTTGTTCGGAATAAACAAAGTGAATAACTCTAGCTTCTTCTCTATTTAGTCTGGGGAAACTCAGTTTTCGGTAATCCTTATAAACCACTACATCGGTCAGTTTCTTTCTATCTTTTCCAATATTTTTAACGTAATTACCATTACAGTCTACATAATAAGTGAATAGTATATAAAAATGTATGTCTAAATTAAAAACTGGGATGTTTGGTTATTTCATTTCACGTAACCCCAAATACGAACGTAATAATTTTATTTAATTTTAAAGATTGAATAAAACTGACATAGATTGATTTAAGACGAAAAAATTCTAAGAGATAAAATCCTGGTGTCGAGTTTCAACATGCTTATTCAACTTGAATGAAAATATTTATATCTCCTGTATATTGAAGTAAACATCAATATTTTTTTTATACATAAAATTAATATTCATTATTATATCAAATAAATGTTTATCACGTGGAATATTCAACATAATTTTTTTTTTAGGCGTATTGATTAAACATATTTTGAATTCGCAATCATGAAATATTTTGGTAATTTATTTTACTTTATTTTTACTATTTTTTAACGTTTTTTTTTGTTTTGTTTTTTTAGCCGTTAAAGTTTTATTCTTTCTCTGGTTGGATATGCGGTTCGATATGAAACCAGTACGATATAAATTATTAATAAGAGGAGTGCGTGTGATATATGTCCTACGGCGATAAGCGCAGCTGTTGGCAGGTTCAGCTGGTCACCCCTTTCCAACCCCCAACAGCTGCCCTCCCACCATGCGTCTGAATTAATGTTGACGCAAGCGAAGCGCTCTTCCTGTATTCTTATCATATCAAGAAAATAATTTAAAAAAAAAAATGGAATACGGAAATCATATTAGGCCCAAAATTAAAAGTATAAGAAGATATCCATTCAAAACATAAATAGGACTCTCCTAGCGTACTAGCCGGGACCAAGACAGAACCGGTTAATCCGGTGTTTATGTATTAAAAAAAATCCAACATTGACTTAACTCGTATATTAGATAAAATAAAAAAATTCTGTATATAAGCGTATACGTAGAATGTTATGTACATTAACATGTGATGGATTAAATTTATTAGACCAATGTCAAATAATTTTTAAAAAATCATTGGATGTTTAATTTAATTTAAGAATACAAAAGACCATTTAAGCTTTTAAAAGAGTAATTTAAGTAGTAAAAAAATAAGATGTTTTTTTTTACCGATCTTAGTGTTTTCTCAGAACTTGATTTTCTTTCTACCGCCGGTTAATCCGGGGTGCCTTGTTCTACTGTAAGTTTTAATAAGCAGATAACTGAAATAATAATAAAGTAACATATAGTAAAATATGTGAGGCAGAAAGATAAAAAAGAAAATAAACAAGAATAAGAACAAACTTAATCCATTAAGAGTCTGAGTAACTTAGAAAGTGTTTACATAGAGACAATCCTATGAGTATCCTTTTGTAGTATAATAAACTTAAAGTGACTAAATAATCATTAAATATTATGGATATCTTTTTTTTTTTTTGTTTTTTTTACAAAATTGAGGTAATTATGATTGTTGAATAAATATGTAACGTTGCGTTAAATATAAGTGACATTGATTAAAATTACGCAATGAAAATACATAAATAAATATTTCTAGATTAATTAAAATTATAATAACTTTAACTATATTAAATTATATCGTGGTGTGATGAAGATGAAGCAAAATACCAAAACGTTGATACCATGATGCCTTTTTCAATCAAACTATAAATTTTACACATCTAAATATTGTCATTTAATAAATCTTCTAAATTTAAATATATTTGTGGTGTGCTGCTAATAACTCATTTAATCTGCAAATTAAGTGATTTTACAAAAAAAACTGAAAATAATTTATATGTATTCTTTTATTTTTAATAATAGAATGTTTATTAATACTTTGATAAGAAGATATTGGTAATATTGGCAGTTCCCCATAAATAAAAATAAATTAAAATCAAAATCCTTCATACTCAAACGCCTATTAATTTACTAGTAGAGAAGAATCTTAAGAAAAAAAAGTAAATGCATTTGAATATATTATCACTTAATTTTATTTTTTTAAATCGTATTTTGGACATAAATATAAATAGTCTATTATGTTTCGCTTTTATTTATTTTATTTTATACATACAGATTTTTTATTTATTGAATCATTTGTAGAATGAATCATTATTAATTTTTTATAAAATATTTTCTGTAAATTATAAAAATTATAATGATATCACATTTAAAGTTAATTACACGTAGTTGTACTATTTACTAAAAAATGGCTGAAAAACTTTAAATAAAATATACTTGGCTTACTATTGGAAATTGAAAATTTTGTATTTATAAACCTATGTGCATAAATAATTTGAGGCGATCTGGCGTATAGCACATGGAAGTTAATTCGGTATTATAAAAAAAAAATATTGAAGCGATGTTAAAGAAAAAAACTTTTAAACTGTTGAATAAAATTCAAAAAAAATTCTAATAATTTATAGAAGATTCAGTAAAATTCCAAACGTTTATTTAACTATAAATTTTTATTATTGGTTCGGGTGTTATTAAAAAATTGCATGCTCAATTGATAGTAAATTAATTTAAAAAAAAACAAAACGAAAGTTTGAAATTACAAGATCTCGAAATAAGAGTTTAAAAGCGGGGTCTCTATTAGAAAGAGTGTAGATTGAAAAAATTCAAAAACATTTGAAGTTTTAGTCAGAAGAAAACAACAATTTCGTTTTGCATTGTTATAGATAATTTTAAATTTTCTATTTTTAACAGTCATGTTATGTTTGCATCCGATATTGATTTATGAAAATGAAAAAGTAATACAGGTTTCGAAAAATTATTCGTGTTATTATTTTTTAGAAAAAAAAAAAAAGAAGAAAATAATATAACAATCTCGTTGTTAATAACTGATATTCGAGTTTAATATCAATAATATACTGTATAATTTAATCCATGAATGCATCCCATTAGCTTCATGTTACTCCCTAAATCAACACGAGTCTCTTGATTATTTATTGATTAGAACAGGATGGCCATTCCTAAAATACTTTGGATGGTGTTAATTATTGTACCGTCAAACAGTGGAACATAATTTATTACTTCATTTCTGATCGAGCTAATCTAAATAACTTAATGTGCCAGAGCCTGTAATATAGGAGTGAACGGTCCTATTTTCAATACTTATCATACAGGACCTTAGAGTTTGTACATGGCCCTTTTCGCTGAACTGTACAATCCACGCCTGTACTTTTGTACTTTCTAACTGCTAAAATATCAATAATAGTGGGGAAAATAAAGTATTAGTTCTTGTACTTCGTTGTTTATACTCTTGCATTTATGAAGTAATGATGAAAAAGTGCTAACGTCCGTTGCCGTGATTTATGAGTCATGTTTTAGAAACCCCTGATAATAAATAAAATATGAAATTAATTTTACTGAATGAGAATATTGCCAACGGAAACCCTAGTTAGTACCGGTTTTACAAATGATTATTAAGTTACGTTTCGTTATTTCAGCAGATGTTATAAAACATACGGCGGTCGCGTGGAGGAATTTTATTTATGCAACTGACCCCTCCTGCCACGTGCCGAACAAGAGGGGGATCACCTGCTTCCAGACAAAAAAAATCAAAATTTATTTCATGAAACCGGTTTTTCCGACGCCCTGTTTTCACGGGGGTGGGCCGACCACGTACTTTATGACACGACCTATATTTCTCACAAAGGGTGTCTCGCCTATTGTGTATGCTTCTGTATGCAACGCTGCTTCCATTGAAATAAATTTATTACGGAAATCGGATCTTTTTTACTTTTATTTTATTTTCCAGGATTTTATAAAATATACATTTTATAAAGTATATTATACAGAAGTATCGGGTATAAAAAATAATCAGAGCTATTTATTAAATTCTTATCCCTAAGTTCATCCAGCTTGAATTCGAAATATTTTGCTAATATTCTTCGAGAAATTATTTATTGAATTTCATGATCGATTCTTAAAATATACTTCGTCACATATACCATCCATAATGACCTCAATGTTGCTGATTTGGACACCGACCAGATATCAATCCTTCTATGACTAACTCTCTAACCACTTGTTCTAAACCTTCTGATGATTCCCCAAGACGTCTGAAAAGAATAAGGTCAAGAGACCTTTTATAAAAGAAATTTTATTGGAGTTCTATCAATTGGTAGGTTCTCCAAAAACCTGTATCAAGTCAGTATAATATTATCTAGATCACATCTACTTTTTTTTTTAATTAATATTGTTGAAAATATAAATATATAATAATAAAAAATAAAATAAAATTATCGGACTAGTTTGGGACAATTATTCTTGGCAATGCAATTTTCAAGTTTTCATATAAATTTTGAGCATTATTTTAGATCCTTAATACGCAAATGTCTATGGTTTTAGAATTTTGAAATAATTTTCAGGTTTGATTTTTATCAATAGCGATGTTTTGAACTATAATAATTAACAGCTATTAATAGGGAAAAAATTATTCATAAGTATACTATTTTATTTTAATTAAGAAGATGTATAATAGTACATATATATATATATATATATATTTTTTTGTTTTTTTTACAAAATTGAGGTAATTATGATTGTTGAATAAATATGTAACGTTGCGTTAAATATAAGTGACATTGATTAAAATTACGC
>NW_027109847.1:34406-49665 GCF_000696795.3 Halyomorpha halys
TAGTTTGCACTTTGCATTTATCTTGTAGTTCGTGGCTTACAATTAGTTAGGATACGGATTCCTACTTATTAATTTCTAGCATAAATCAAAATGATTCAAAGAAATCACAGGTTTAAAGAAGTTCTTGTCCATATTTTCCTGATAAGAATGGAGGGGATAACATGCTTGATGGTTGTTGATTGTTAATCAGTGTTGTGAATATCCTAATTAAACCATGTTTAACAGAAACCTGGTGAATTACCTGTTTTATAAACTCAAAACATTTTTATTTATTCATATTTTTTTTTAAATGTTGATTTGAGAAAATAATATAATTTAAAAAAATATTTGTCAGCTATCGCCTTATTGTTGTTAGAGTACGTGCTAGTTACAATTATAAAATTTTGAATGGATATACGGAGACAAAGGGATTATATTAAAGACATGGGTTACTCAATGGCGAGCGTGGTTCGTGCCGGGGTTGAATGGGTGGGGGAGGTCACTATTGATCTGAGCAAGGCTTTCGCCCTCTCAGTGCGCATGCGTACGACCCCTATACTCTCATCTTTAGCCTTTGAAAGAACTTTGTGTTATTTCTTTTAGTCACTAAATTAATAAGCTACAATTCTCGTATTATCTATATGTTGTATATTGGACATTTTCCCAGAATGTGTCAACCGACTGCAACTAATAGAATAAACAAATTTGATACAATTTTCGACAGTTCCTATTAATTTTTTCTTGACAGTCATACATGAACAATTTAGTTAATGATAGAATAATAATTAAGAAAACGTCATGGTGAATGAATGGCATTGATGTATTTTGGGGGGGATTGGTCCTTTTTTCGCAATTATATTTCATTCACAATGATCACCAATTTATAAATTAAATTAATTAAGATTGTATCAAGAATACTGCCGAGAAATCTCCAAATCGAAATTAAACACTTTTTTTCGGGATATTCCTAAAATTTCCATGTATGCAACAACTATTTAATATAAAACAAAAGAAACATTTATGTAATTTTCACAGCGTCTAATATATTAACACAAACAATTGAAGAACTCAGTACGTTCTAAATAGATTAATTAAAACGAAATCTTTAAATATCTTACCTATTTGATACAAGCGGGGAAATGACGAACAATGCAAATCCGCATCAGATTCACCGATGTCTTTTTACATTGTTTACACCCGACTGAGTAGATATGGCAGGTTTCAGAAGCTGTAACCTATCAGTTTAGTCTTTAATAAGTGTGAAAGATAAACAAGCGAGGAAAAGGAAAATAAATAAAACTGATGAGATCACGAACGGCACTAAACCTCCAGACAGGTTACTCCAGCTCCTGCTTTTATCTTACTGTTAATTAAATGGTAATGCAATGTCGGAAAGTTTGGGTTTGGACAAGTTGAACATTTTCACGTTTAAAACTTAATTTTTCTTAATACGAAATAATGACCCGTTTACCTAGTTTTTATATCGAGTTTCATAACAGGAAGATGAGTATTTTCGTATAGGTTATTTATTCCCTTCCATTCAAGATCTTCTGGGGCTATTGCGTAAAGGGACGTGTCTCGACATCCTCAAAGAGTAGGGTGAACTAAAAATAAAAGCAAAAAGAATCGGTGCAGATTATAAAATCTTGTTTCTGGAACTAGAGTATGTCCTGAAAATATTAATACCAGTCTTTCTGGACTTTATAAGTAATTTTAAATTAATTGATTATGCTTTGTAAATTACTGTGTTGATGTGCCTCATAATTAATAATATGACTATCAGTTCACCTAATATAATTTTATTATTATAAAGGACCAATCGGAGACAATTTTATAAAGTGTTTTATTAACTAATTTTATCCATATAATAGTTTTAAAAGAATCCTCTTATAAAAAGAAAAGAATTAGGATCTCCTCTCTCTTTGTATCTCACGAAAAAAAAATCTTTTTTCTCTTTCGGAGTATGTTTCTACACTATCTGTCTAATTAGGTCAATCTTTTGAATGTTTTTATATAGACGTTTAGCGTATAAATTCTGACATTTACCGTAATCAAAATTGAAAAATGATAGGCTGACGTAAAAATCTTTACAACTTCAAACACTATCATGGTTTTTGAGAATGAATAATGTGAGAGAAACAGAAGGAATAAAACAAAACAACGCCTACGTAAATCCGTCTTATGATACGAAAGAAATAGGTTACGAATAAAAAGTCAAAAACAAAACCGATTAACTTAGTCTCTCTCTCTCTCTCTGTTCATAAAATCAGAAGGGATAGGGGGCGGTCAGTCAAAAATTTTTACTTAAAAAAGTAATTTTTATGATTACACTTTTTATGTTTTCATATGACTATTTTTCTTAATCCACCATCAGCATTTTCTTTGTTATATCCACCAATACATTTTGTTTGCGTGCATCCCCTGGCAATATGGCTAGTAAGTAAACTCTACTGTGTAACCAAACAGCCTAGATTTTCATATCTTCCAAAAGCGCGATTCCTAGAGACGGTAAAACCAAATTAAAATATTTCATTTTTATTTTAACATGTGTTATAGGAAAAAAATGTTTATTTTTATATGATTAAATGATCAACGCAAACTTTTATCTCCTTATATTTATTTTGTAAAAATAAATATTTATAATTGTAAAATATTGAATTTCCCTTACTTGCATTGTCATATAACTAAAAATGATTATTATTTATTTATTTGTAGTTACATTCCATGTTGTTTTTTTCCCTTTTAAAAGTAAAATAATTTAAATAAGAAACACATCCTTATTTTGACATACTAGATGTAACTTTTCTTAACCACTGTTCATTTGTATTTATTATAATTAAATTAAAACTTTATTTGTCTTGAAAAACACGTGATTTTTTTTTTCAATCAATTGGACTAATATAACTTTTATTATTATTGGAGAAACAATACAATTCTATGTATGGTAGACCGCTTAATTGATTTTTCAAATGATTAAAACAGATATAAAAATTCTGCCAAATTTCCTAAAAATCTTGTCAGAAAATTGTTTACGTTAACTACCAAATCTCCAAAGAACGATTCTTATTGGAGACAGTATAAGGCTTTTTCATCAAAGCTCTTCATAAAGTTTATTTACCTAAATTAGAAGTTTATTTTGAAGTGACTGAGGCCTAAATTATAAGATCAAACTCAAGATAATTTTTATACGATCGCATTTTGATTAAATAGTTCATCTACCTTATTCAAGTGGGAAACATCCAATTTTATAATTTATAAGACAGTTAACTAAGATCAATTGGTTTATCTCCTTCACTCAAGAATGCAGTGTGGAATGTAAACGAGGAAATTTTATCTTATTATAAATTTTATAAGCCATCTAAAATATTTGGAAACAGGTAAATCAAATGATCCATAAAATGTAAAGTGGTGAATTCCGAAAATTATTTCGTTTTATCTCAAATCAATTATTTCATGTAACTTTCACTAGGCTTCGATCATATAATGAATTATCTGAAATGTATGATGTTCGAATTTTATATTATAAATTTATTTGAGATATATATTTAAAACGCAGTCATATAGCAGTGATATATCGGCTTACTTCACAGTGGTACTTTACTAGGAAATTATTTGCTAGGTAAATTGAAAAGTTGTAATTTTCCTTAAAGAGAAAACCTTTAATTATATTGTTTATAAAGTTATTGGAAATGTACCTAGATCCACTGTGAAGTAAGCCATCGATATAGTAGTTTGCACTAGGGGAACTAACCTGCTTTATCCTGAGTCGGTGGGTTGAGTTTTCAATCCATGGGACCGCTACGAAATATGAGTCAATCTGCTCAGACCGAAATCGAATTTGCACCACTGCAGACTCGATCTTGCATTTTTTGTATACACTATCCATTTCCATGTAAAACAGTAGGATTTCTGTTATTATTGGCTATGGTTCGAAAATACAGAGGTTAAATCAAATATTGAACCTCATTAAGGGCTGTTTTTTTTTTTTTTTTGTTTTTAGCTCCTTTCCTAAACAGCCGCCCCTAATAAAATGCCATATGAATATAAAATTAAAAGCTTTTCAAATTATTACACTAAGCGTGATTTAACAGATACCGTGCACGCGAACCCAGTAAACATCGAGAATACTTTCAGTATAAAATATTTACATAAATTTTATTTTCGAAGTTTTCATTATTAAGGAGAAAAGTAAGAGTAAAATAACGCTGAAAATTAATAAATTCATTAAGTGTTTGTAAATTATTTCTTTTAACTCGTTCCAAAATAACTTTTAATTAGGTCCGTTTTGTGATGGAGTCAATATGATTTAGACGCATCCTAATGTGTGAGGACAATAATTAGAAAATCATGGTGGAACTTGTCTGATTGCAATGTCTTAAAGTATAAAAATATATGGAATCTAATAATAAAATATAATACGGTGAAAATAATTTATAATAAACGTCAACTTGATAGGATACTTAAATAAGAATACATGCAGAGATCGAATAACAATGTCTCAGACAAACAAGGAAACCAAGACATATTGAACTACCATGAAGTAACAGAAATAAACCAAACGTCCGTGTTAAAACATTAATATTAATAAATATTTGTTTATCAAATCCTAGATCCGATAATTTAATATAACTAGTATATGGCTTAAATTTAAATTCTTCTAGGATGTTTCTTTATTTTTCCAATCACTAGAAATCGTATTTTCATGGAAATCGTATTTCACCGACATTAATAACAATAACTCTAGTTCTGGAATGAATAATAGAGAAATTACCATTATTCCAAGTAGACAGTTAGAATTAAAAAACATTGGAGGGCTTTCTCTCACAAAGATTGTGGGGTCGGAGCTTAATTATTCTGGAGTAAATGAGTAGAAGAGTGGGAAACTCAATAAATCTTTAATTAATTCATCTCAAGAACGATAGATTTGAACAGGACTAAAAATAGATGAAGAATCTCTTTCGCTTTAATATATATTTTTAAATTATTTTTATTTACTATGGAAAAAAAATGTCATTAATTTCTTTAAAGATTTAATCTATACCGACTGTTTATCGGTCATCATTGATAATTCCTATCTTGGAGAGGAAGAGCCGAATGGGCAAGGTACTGGACCAAATTCTTTATTTATATGACTGATAATTTATTATAATTATACTAAAAAAGCCGTAGATCGATTATGGGAACTATTGTAATGTACCTTACCTCTATAAAGTGGGTACCTGTCTCTTCATTGGGTCGGATGATATAAACCTGGCAGGCAAGCGTGAATTGCTGTCCATAACAATTCTTTGTACAACCGTTGTCCATGAAAAAGTACTACATCCCTACATCCTTCACGTATTCTAATCGAACAGTTTTATTTCATTAATTTAAATTAATAGTTAATAATAGAAAGAGGAAATTAACTCCCATATCAAATAAATTTATTTTCCATATAATACAGCAAACTGATTACATTTACTTACAGTATCATAATATTATGCTGTTTCAGAATATTTACATATTTTACAAACTGTAAGTTCATTTTGTACATTTTTTGCCAATAATTATTCCAACGTGTCAATAATTAATAACTGTCCCAATAGTTCTTATCAGTGACTGATAAGGACAGAAATTAATCACTGTATACATGTTTTCCTTTTTTCTCTCCTATAGTATCCTTGTGTTAGAGCAAATTTTGTTCTGCAAGTTTGACATTTACACTGACTGTGCACTATTTGATATTCGACAATTTTTAGTGATATCGCCAGTAAAAATTAAACAGTATACAAAAATATAGCGTTTCTCGAGTTATTTAAAATAATTAGTTTTTATATTTGATAATATAAATAATATCTTTGAGAGATATAATAAAGATAATAATATCTTTGAATTAAACAGATGACCTTATTTCTAAAAAAAAAATCAAAAAAAAGTATTCAAAATAAATAATAAATTTGTTTTGTTTTTTAAACCTTTCCGTAATTTGCAAATTAAAAAAGAATTAAATAATATAAGAATAATCTCAGGTCAATTTGCCTTACTTGTATAAGCCAATTTAAACTGAAACTTATGTAATGTTTGTAAATGAAAATAATGTAACATGTATGGATAAGTTACAACGAATTAATATTTTTTAAAAACGTTATTTAATCGAACTGATCCTTTTTATAAATGAAAAAATAGAAAACGTGCCGAAACCACATTAAAAAGTAAAAAAAATTAAACAAATATAATCAAAAATAAAAGGAATAGTAATACGGAAGAATATCTGAAGCGAAATGCAGAATTAAGGAAGGTTATGATAAAATTTGATTAGCAAAAACCGAAAATATGAAAAAAATACACCATAATCAAACTAACATAAAAAGCAAACTATTTAGACTTATTAGATTTGTTTAAAACGATTAAACTTTATTAAGTTCTCCAACTGGAACTATTTAAAGTTTCTTGTATTACCTACTTAAACATATATTAGCTGCAAATCTCAGTTTAACCGACTAGCGTAGCCCGGTAAAGTTTTCCAGATTTAAAGGTCAACTAACGGATAATTATTGAGTTTACTCTAAATTTCACTAATCGTAGTTTAAACTGGATGATGTTACCGGCCCTTAGTGTGCTCCAATATACTTTTACTGCGAAAAGTTAAGCATTTTAAACAAATCTAATAAATCTTACTAGTTTTCCTTTTGTATTGGTTTTTTTTTTTACAGTTTTCCGTGTTTGCTTATCAGCTGTGTTTTATCACACCTTTCCTCCATTGTGCACTTTTCACTTCGCATTTTATTTTATGTTTTAGTATATTTCTTTAATTTTGTTGGGTTTTTAGGATAGTTTTGGTAGGTTCGTTTTCGTATTTTTTTTTAAATTTTCTACTCATGCATAAAACCTGTCACAGCTGTGTTTATGTTACCTCCTTCTCCATTAAGTATGAGTTTAGATGTCTTGGTGTATCTCTGATTAATGTGTTTCTGGGCTCTTGGTGTGAGATGTCCAGCAGTTTGTCTTCATATATTGCTGATTGATTTGTTAAAGAGACTCAGAACTTTATAATTGGTTCCAGTGTATTTTAACAATTATTTTGTGTCGCTTACGGATTTTTATTCTTTCACATTAAAAATTCAAATAAAAAATGTATATAACTACCGAAAAGAATAATAATCAAATTCAAAAGAATGTGAAATAATCGATTTTTAGTCATCTAATAAAAATTCAAAAAAACTAGTAACGAGTTAATTGTTATAAATAACAATTTATAGTTTTGGTTTCTCTAGGTGAAAACAACGGATATCAACTTTTTTCTGCTAAGAATATCACTTTTCGTTTTTGAGCAAGCCTCATCACACACAGAGACCATTTGGCGAAATTTGCTTTTTTTGGACTTACGGGACCTCAAAACGTTTTCAAAATTTTAATCGAAAACTTGCAAGATCGTAATATTTCCTCTTACTATATACCAAATTTATTAGTGAGTGAAAGTAGAAAAAATAATAACAAAATTAGATATTTCGTTACAAATAATTGTTTTAACTATATATTTTCAGGTAAAATAAATGAATCCATATGTATATGCAATTTTTAAAATTACTTTTTATGATAATTTTAGGTAATCCTAAAATTTAATACATTAGTTTCTACTTTATGCCCATTAATCATCACTATACACCTTTTTAGCACTTTTCGCAAAAAAATTGTGAAACGCAAGACAGGAGGAGCTTGATGTCAAAACTGTAACTGCTTTTGTATTTAATCTCTGTCTGTTATTTATTGTTTTGCCTGATTCCTATCCTTTATTGTTCTGTATTGTTATGTTGCGTTTCAACAACAATATTCAACTGAGCCCTTCCTAACTCATCACCGCAATGCAGCAATTCCCAGGTGGTTAGGCCTTCACTGCACAAATTAAAGATGGAATAAAAAAACAAAACATTTAGTTTAAAAAAATAAATAAAATATTCTTGGAAGTAAATCTCAAATTTTTGACTATTCTATTTTCCAGAAACTATCCAACTGGTTTGATTTCTTTCTACAATTTCTGCTGTTCTCCTTCGGCTATTTCGAGAAGTTGGAAGAATCGGTTCTATACAATGCGTTTTACGAGTAGCAGTCAGGTATGGGGAAATTTTGAAAATAAATTTTCTTACTTTATCACATCATCCTATGTTCTGCATTTAATGCTGTTGTGATTGTCAAGATTTTTTATAAATTTTGTGTTATCCATAGTTATGGAGTGGGTAAGGCACTCGAATGCTGAATCCCGGACCCAAGTTTTCTGCCTCAGTTGAACCCGAACTTGGGTCCGGGGTTCAACTGAGGCAGAAAAAATAAATTCTTTTATATCAGCCTTGAATCGACTCGGTGTTGAGAGGCGCTTCTGGGGCATACCCCACATTAATAAAGTGAGTACCTGACCCTTCATTGGGTTAGGATAAAAACCTTGCAGTTGATGAACAAACATCACTTTTTTCAAAGGCATTTTGCTTTGAATGGTACTTTTTTTACCAAGCACTGAATCAATAATCTTAATGAGTTGTAGTTAGTAGAGGCGTTTTTATTTATGGATACATAACTATTTATTATACCTACATATACATAATTCAAAATTTGTCAAACATGTAGTTTAAAAACAGACTTTGAAACTAGAAATGGATACTTGGAATCAATAACATATTTCTTTTATTTTTAAAATTTTATCATGAGCTTTATATTAGATACGACAACTCATTAGGTAAGGTACACAGAGAATTACTCACTTTTCGAAATTGACTTAATTCAGTTTATAGTTCATTTTTATAACAAATTTAAATAATAATACTTATGTTGTATTATTCATAAATTGGATGTAAAACTCAAAATTCAAAACAGTTATATAAAATGTTCACATATTTTTTACAAATACAAGTTTTTACGAATTTTTAAAAATAATGCTTTTTTTCTAGAGCGGTGATTCGAATTTTAATAATTAAAAAATAAGCAACATTTTCTAATTATATATATCATAGTAAATAATAATTGTAAATTATTTATTAAAAAAAATTCTGAATTTTAATCCCTAATTTGGTTCTTATAACAACGTCGAAAAGAAAAAACATTAATTGCTTATAATCACTAAAGAGTTTAAGAATGGTGCTTTTATACCAATAAGCCTTTTTATTTAATAAATTCTAACAGTAAACTCAAAAATATGACAACAATAACTAGGTTAATATGGAAAACCAAAAAAAAAAAATGTTTAGCTAATTTATATATTATTAGAACTACTACACTTCTGTTTTATTATATATAATACACAAATTGATTTATGGGTTACTGCTATGCAGAATTGAGTAATAAAAATACTGGCTAAGGTTTAATTACGTGAAATGTAACAACTGGCTAATTGTTTTGCTAGGTAGTTGAGAAGGCTGTTAACGGTTTATTTTGTAATATTCCAAAAATTATCTTATAACAAATTTTTTTATCGACAAAAATACCTAAAATGTTTATTCATTTATACAATAAATGACAATCGCCCAAGCTTCCTAGGAGGGCTTGTTCTCTCCACAAGACAAGTGCTATGGTTTATTCACAACATCGATTTTCTCAAGTCATCGGCGTTAATAATTTACGAGGGGATCCGGAAGTCGTGGTACAATTACATCACTAATCCTCTCACTACTCAGTTATTACAGAGCAATTTCCCGCTCAAAAGATTTAAAAATTTAACCAAGAATCAACTGAGACATCATTCAGCCGGTAGCCGTAAATATCTCAATAGGTTTTCTTGGTACTTGTAACATTTATGAATGAACCTGTTGCTACACACAGTCCAATCTCGGTCTAAGTAATTTAATATAATTTCAGGGTCAACGGTTGTGTCCTTGACCTAGAAAAAATATGAACATGAATGGAGGAGGAGTTTTAGAGAACAGTTTTTAAAATTTTACTTTCTTACATTAATATGAAAAGTATTTTGAATTTTGAAATGATGATTAAATATAGCATCAAATCAGAAACCCCCTCAAATTATGAAATGGGTTTTTAATTATTTTTTACCATGATTAAATAAATGATAACGCGGATTTATCCTTGGTTTATATTATACTTGATAAAAATATAATAGCAACAAAGTTTAATACTCTACGACTTAAAACGTTAACTTATATTTATTTATAAACACAATAACTAGTTATAAAGAAAATTATAATAAAACTCCATTATAAGTAAATGTTTTCAAATTAAGATTTTTTATTTGTTCAACATTATAATCTCGTAAAGATTATATTGTGAATAGTCATTTTATATAAAAAAAAAAAATTATCAATTCACAGTTCGAAAAGAAAATGGTTTACTCTGAATGGCCTAAAATATTAATCGTTAGAACTTTAATTTAACTATTAATTAATTATGAGAGAAAAAAAAGAGAGAGAGCATTAAATAATTATTAGAATACCCCAAACGAACCCTCCACTTTCTAAAAAATTTAACTTTAAACAATTCAGGCGTCTTAAAGACAGAAAAACTATCAAATAAATTGAAAACGAGAAATCGCACATCTCCCATCAACGGTATATACGTCACTCCAATTTCGATGCTTAAAGCTGTGTTTTTGAATTTCCCAGTAATTAAGGTATTGTTTGTGTTATTAATAGTAGCAATAATATCATTTCTTTATTATGAGAATAGTCAATTTATAATTATATAATAGGCATGGAAAAGGCTTTAGTGCCTTAGAGCAGCGGCTATAATAGGGGTATTCATGATATTGTGTTAAATGTAAAATATTTTACAATGTTAAATGTTATAAGTATAGCAGAGCAGCCCTATTTAAAGTCCTGTTAAATGGTAAATGCATAAGAGCTCCTACCGGATTTTCTGTATAACTTGTTTAGTAACCTTTCCTTCCAAAACGTCATGTTATTCTTCACTTCTAAGTTTTGATTACAGTAATTTATTACAACATGCCTAAAATAAGTGAAAAGTAGAAGTGTAAAAGTTTGGGTACTGATTGTCTTTTATTAAAAAAGTCCAAAACACAAGACAAAAGAAAAAACAAAACAAAACACAAACTACGAGTAAGTAAACTAACACAACAAATAAAATGGTGACAAGCTCAGCTGTTCTGTTTCGTGACGTCATTCTCCATTTAACAGACCTAGTAATAGACTCTCAGCCATGTTACATGTTATATCGTTGTAACATGGTAAAATAAGGAAATACACGCTTTAACATGTTAAACTAAAGATCATGAATACCCCTAATGTATGTGAGAGGGGTGCCGAAAGGTATTATCACTTTCTAAAAATATTACAAAAAAAAAAACTCTTTTTCTCCTTTTTCTACGTATTTAACTATTTTTCTTTTAGCCACAAAAGGGTACTGCGGGAAAAAAAAAAGTTTGAGAACCGCTCCCTTAAAGTAAAAAAAAACAACATAAATTTAAGAAATAAAAATAATGAAATAATAAAAAATCATATAATAGTAATAATAAATTGAAAAATAATAATAGACAAAAAGAAAAAATGTAATAATGTAGAAGTACATCATTTTAATGAATGTTATACACATCCACCAAAGGTTTATATTGAATGTAAACAAATAAGCAAATAAAAATAAAATAAAACGATCTATTATATCAAATCTTAATATTAGTAATATTATTATCTGTTATACTGATTTTTTGTTAAATATTAACTAAACATAACTGTTCCTCGATACTTCTGAATAAGTATCGATTTATACTATCATACATCAAATTACCGAAGCCTGTTCTCCGGCCTAAGATAACTCGAGGCCCTCTACAAATTTTTTCTGTGAGGCCCCCCTCTCATATTATCAACAAAACTTAAAGGTTTTCCCTCTCCATCCGTTCAGTTGAAAAAATCTTACCTAGTATGTGAACTGCAGTAATTTACATCATTTTATTATTTCGTCTGCAACTGTTAAAGCACTTTTAATTTAGCGCGAGGACCTTTGTGACTGCACCGTTCGCATCTGCCTACACCAGTTTATATTTAACATTAGAATTAAAATAATATTTTTTTTTATTATTTATTTATTGCTATTTACTACTGTACATTATAATAAATTTTGTAAATTTGATCTCAGTTAAATTGGAGTGTTAAAGGCCCATTGATAGCACTCTAAAAATAATAAATTTAAAATGATTTTATAGAATTGAAAAGGGACTAGACTGGGAAACTATAAGCTAAGGGTCATCGACCCCATCTGGAGCTCTCGCCCCAGGGTGTGGATGACGAACCAGAGGGTGTAGGGTGGAGGGGTGGAGGGGTGCACGTGACAATAAAGTAATTCGCATTCACCGTAGGGGCATTTGAATAATTATCTTTTTCAATCGTCATACTATGATATAATAATAATAATTACAACCATTATGATAAGGAAACTAACTCAATAAAACAACAAAATACAGATCTTTTAAAAATTTAACAATAAATATTGTATAGCCATATTTAAAAAAATAATTTTAATAAAACTTCTTTTATTAGTACTGTACTCCGAAAAATCTAAGAAAATTAAATATTTGTTCGATTTAAATAAAATATATTGATTCACTGTTTGTAAAATAAATGCTCCTATTTAAGTAACGCGTTACTTAAAATTTTAATGCTATCAGGTAGTTATAATTATAACGTAACGGATAATTTTTAACTAACTAAATATTTTATATTAATTTATTTTAATAGTGATTTATTTCTTTTTATAGTATAGTTTTTTTTTTTTATGTAAGATGGCTTTTCGAATTTTAAAATACTAATAAGCAAAAAGTTATGTTTTAACTGTCCTTAATATATATTCAATTAAAAAATATTTACGAATTTATTCTGTACTGAGTTAACATTCTTACGTTTTTATTGAGGAATATTGTAATATTTACCAATAGGAGTATTTTTAAAAATTGATAAAATGGAACAAAATTATAAATATAATAAAATATTTGAGTCGCAGCTGCACTTCTTGCACGAGTGAATAATAATAATTAATGATAAAATTCAACTTTTATGGTTTAAATCGTTTTAATTATTTTGATATTACATAATATGAATAAATGTAGTTCAATTGTATCAACTTCACCTTCCTATCTCATCCGTACGATTTTTTTTAAAGATGTTTTACAAGAAAACCATGTTTTCCCCAAATAAAAATTCAAATTTCTCTTTTGAACATTTCTCAACTTTTTTAAAAATATTTAAGTTTTTTAAATAAAATAAGATGGTAACATATTTTTAAGAAAATATCGCTGGTAAGGGCACCATAGCAGTCAAACAAACCAAAGAAGTACAAAAGAGTAATTTTCATAAATAAAAAATACATAGTTTTCATGCTTCATTTCATCTGCAACGATTCAACCAACATTGTGAAGCTAATTTGATTTGAAGATATGTAGTGGGGGGTACAAAAAAAAAAGCAAATTCCTACAACAATACAAATGCTGATTTTGCTATCTCGTCCCCCCCCCAAAAAAAAAAATGATTCTACTTCTGGCAACATAATGTAATTAGTTCAGATTGGTTTTTATTGTTTGTTCAATAATATATATATTTTTTTAAAGAGGTCATAATTATATAAAGTGGTGTAAAAATGGTGTAATTAGAAAATAAAGTGAAATTAAATTCTAAAACGGTTACCGATTTAGTAGTCTCCGTCGGTTCAAAGTTCAATTGTACTATGTCATTTGATTATAATGGCCTGATATGCAGCAAACACAATGTTATTTGTAAAAAGAATCAGAAGTAAATCGTTTTGCTGAATTTTTTATTTTTTTTTAATCTCTTATTTAATTTTTTTTTTTAAATAAAGGTTGAAATTTACAAATAAAGTGATATAAATAAAGTCATGTACAATATAGGAAGGATTTATGTTGGATTTTGATAAGAGGGCAAGAATACCGGATTATAATAATAATAATATTCTTTATTTATTCTGGGATTGATCCCTTAGAATAATATACAGGCGTCCAAATTAGGCTTTATAGCCTTAGAGTAAAATAAACAATAAAAATGAAATTAAACTATAATAAAATAATGAATTTGAAAAGATAAAAATGAACAACAATAATTAACATAATATATAAAATAAGAATAGAACAAATACAATAAAACCATATGTCATATCATAAAATATAAGATGACTAACACTTCTGATAATAAATAAAAAGAAAAAAAATCCAATACAATTAAACCAAAAAATAATAAATAAAGAGGTACCATTTCTGCAAATATATATCTTTACAAGAAAGAAAGAATTTGATTATGAAAGAATATTTGAAACTTTCAATTGGTATTCTTCCGGAATTGGGTGGACAGAAAGTAGTCGAAGATACGGGATTTGAAGGTTGGAAGGGTATTAGAACTACGAATAAAGGAGGGAATAGAATATATATTATATTGATAGTGAATTAAAAAATATTACTAAATAATTTTTTGTCTTTAAAATTAACGCAAGAGTCGTTCGAAATGTTTTTTTTTTAGACGGGATAAAGCTAATAAAATTATATTTGTTTTCAGAAACCTTAATGAACCACTATTAGAGGTACGATTCGATCAGAAATTAATTTTTATCGTTTTAATAATTTTATATATATACATACAAAAGTTTTTATTAAATAAACCATAACTATGTACAATAATTATTATATTGCTTTGGGATATACCATTATACAATTCCTTTTCCTTTGCTCCTTATTACTTATGAACTTATACATTTCGGTAAAAAATAAACTGAAAAAAAAAAAAAATCAAAATGAAATAAAATACAATATCATTTGATTTCTACGAAAACGCGTCCCATTCTTCGCAAATAACTATGTAGGGCTCGTTTACCATAGCAGGTCCAAGAATCGTAGGCATTTTTAATTACTCTTTAAAAAACGAAAAAAAAAATAATAACAATAGCACCCTCAAGTACAAGGGGATTGTTACGTTTTGTGACTCACAGTTGAGTCATCACCCCTTGCCCCTTTGTAGAGGGTGCGACCCCAAAAATCCATATACACACCCCTTAGGTTCTCTCTCCCCCCGTTTAGTTCTTTGAAATACAATTCTATGATAAACTCAATCTTTCTTTCTTGCTATATCATGTTCAATATTAGCATTTTAGATGAAGGTTGTGAAGGACATTCTTGTAGTTCTGTATTATATAATATTATTTAAACTATACCGTGTTTCCTTAATTATATTTGTGTTAAACACGTCAGATATATCGTCTTAAATTCTTGAAGAAGTTTTTTGTTTTGAAATAAAACTAGTTCTTCAGAGCATGGAAAAGAGATTCTCAAATTAATTATGCGAATTTTAAAAAT
>NW_027109847.1:50550-57684 GCF_000696795.3 Halyomorpha halys
ATAATTTATATGCCGTCATAATTTAAAATATCGAAAGAGATTAAGATGCTGACTGCTATTAAAAATGTACTACATGTAACCAAACAATGGTGAATGAGGACTATAATCATTTGTCACTGGTTATCTTTAAGTAAATATTTTTATTAATTGATTTAAAATCAAAACATGGAAGCAATGGTGTAACTAAATAAGTACTGTAGGGCTTTATTGATATTTTATTTAATAATTTTATTATTACTAATAATATTAATATAATATACTAATAGTAAAATATTGGTTATATAACATTAGGTGTTTGTTGTACCGAGGAACTTGAGCATTGAGAAACCAAATGCCCGATATGAACTTGAATTCTATAAACCTTTCTAAGTAAATAAAAAGCAGTTCTCATTTATTAAAATGGTTTAGTAAGCATTTTATATAGGATGAATATATAATGAATTATATAGGGATAAATTATTTACAAGAAGGCATAAATAATGATGTATTGGTTAATTAATATATTTGTAAAGAGTATAAAATAGTAATATAGTAATATAACCCTCTTTAATAAATTATTAAAATATTTATTTATTCATTGAAATTTATAACTGTACATAAAAATACATCTAGTAAATTTTATGTACGATCACAATGGCATAATACAGGCATGTAGAGAAACAACCTCTTGGTAGCACTCTAAAATATTTTTACATTAGAAGCTCTCGAGGCCATCTTCTCTTCAGGCGCCTGGGAGGATTGTCGAGAATGGAATAGGAAGCAAGGTCAGAACTAGTGGGTTTGAGTTATTAAAATATAGATATAGATTAATAACGATCCTAGAACTTAGTCCTGAAGCCTTTAATGGTTAAATTGCCTCTTTTAGCAACCCGAGTTTGCTGACCATTGCATAAACGATAATCTATACCAGGGACATTTGTTTTTATAAAAAGGTAGTCCTCAACTATCAAATGAATTTTATGTTCTCTAAACCTTAATTCAATATACTTACATTGCCCTAATTTACGGTTTCGTTGTTGAGAATGACTCGACGCGTTATTAACGTATTTACGTAATCAACCAATATCGGTACGATTATCGACGTTATGTCTCTTAATATCATAACGTTACGATGTTTAAACTGAAGATACTTTTCCTTTAACAGTATTATTGACATTCCTAATAGTGCGTTGGAGGACTTGATTTTATACTTAAACAGTGCGAAAAGGGAGCTTTTTCGCTATCATATCGTTACCCGAATTAAAAAGTGAAACAAGTCAAAAATCATTTTTTTCCTTAAAGAAAAAAGGCTAAAAATAAATATTTTGAGTGTTTTGAAACATCACAAAAAAAAAATAAATAAATAAATAAAAATAATAATTTTAATCGTTTTTCATTAAACTATAGCGGGTTTTCAAGACTCAATTGACAACCCTCTCTTTTTTCTAAAGTTACGAGAATTCAGAAATGAAACTTGGTAGGTCTTAGTGATGATGAAAGAAGTTACTCATGGTAGTGAAGTCGACTTTGTAGTCTTTTACAATTCTCCAGCGTACTTAGTTCTTTGAACTTCCAATTGAAAGAGCAATCTTACAACGAAGGATTCTCGTGGAGAATGTAATTCCTAAGCGATTTTATATCAATGGTATTTTTCGATCCGAGGCGTCCTGAACGGCAAAACACCGCCAACAACGTTATGATGGATATAAAAATATCAAACAAATTTAAAGGACAAAATCATTTCATAATTAGATTGCCCGTTAGAATTCGTCGCCATAATTAAGCAATTTATTTAATGGGACATCATTGGCATAATACTCCATAGGCATTTAAGTCTCCTCGGCTGGCCAAGGATACTCAAATTGTAATGAAATTGAATACTTACGAGAAATTGAACTCTCAAACGATTTTGTCCTTTACGATTGTTAGTTCTCAATAGAAATAAAAAAAAATTAGAAGCAGCGCCAGATGCTCTTATCGACTGAGTTGCCTTTGTTATTCTGAAAAAGCATTGTAGGGATGTTGAGAGCAATCATTTGCTAATTAAGCTCTTTTCGAATACAGCACGAAAATCTACGAATAAGTCTGGATATCGTATTCAGCCAAGAAAAATATGTATGGAACATAATTTAGCAATACTAATGATATTGTCTGCTTGGATTGAGAGCAATTTGGAAATAAACTAAAAGAGGTTGGGGTTCTTGTGGGAGAGAAGGAAAAACGAGGGAGAAGATGGACTGAGGAATAGTGGGAGGAACAGTCCGTGAAGATGAAAGGGTATTGGAGTAAAAGAAATCCGGAAGGTGTGATAATAAATTGAAAATGATATTCCCGTAGTCCTTGCTGGCCATTCGTGAAAAAAAAAAATATTGATACTGCATTTTGATGAACAGGTATAATGAAAACGATATCTAAAAACAAAATATTTATGTTCTATCTTATAATTGATTAGTATGATCTATACATAACAACCCAAATTTGAGTACCATTGCTTCTGAATAAAATATTTCTTCCTCAAAATGTATGTCTGAAGATCTGATTATAAAACTAAAGCTACCTTAAAAAAATTAAGCAAGTAATGAACTTTTCCGATTTAGAACTTCTGAAATTCTCCTTAAACTCATTCTATTCTAATACAATTTTATTTATATTTTTAATTTCAAGTCAATTTTAATTAAAAATTTAACAAATTAGTGATTTTAGGGCAGAGGCTATGAGTCCTTAATAATGACCTTCCAGTATCTTTAACATGTCGGATTTTAAATGAACTATTGAGCACTCATTTTTATAAAAAATATTTTTTATAAGTTTGTATATTGCTGTTGTTGAAAAAAAAAAAATGTATGTCATACTACAGCAATGAAATCTAAATTTATTCAGAAGAAGTCCTGAAAAGAGTCCAGTACATCAAATATGTTAGATAGGTAATTGAAATAGATGGATCTTACGACATATACATTAAAAGAAGAATAGAAAACGTTGGGCCAAGGGTCCCTGAGTGCTTGGTTCAGAGAAGAGTGGGTTCAATTCCCTTCTGGGTCAGTCGATATATATTTCGAATTGGTCCCGAGAAATGAATATTGAAATCCCCACTTAGGTTCTCATTGGAGGGTCTATGTTTTTTACATATTATTACGAATAACCTATAAGGCAGAAACTGAGACTATAAAGGAAAATCTTAGATAAAGAATAATGAACGCGGAAAAGCACTGCCAATGGCGAGCTGGTATTTTTCCAGATCTAGAAAGAAAAAAGTCGAAAAGGAAATTTGCCAAAGGGAAGTTCACAGGTAAATAAGAAGAAGAGACGTATTAGTCAATAAAAGGCTGGATGGGGGCCTTTAAATTCGAAAGGCCATAAAAAAATAATAAATCCTACAGTTTGTTAAATAATAATAAAACCTTTTTTAAAGTTCATTCAATGAGAATCTAGGTATACTATGCCGATTCCTGTTTTTTTTTTCAATTTTTCAAAGATCGCTCTAATGGCTTTTCATTTTCAAGGTAAGATACCAGGCTCTAACCATGAGATTTTGGAGCCAGGAGAAGTTTCCTTATAATTATTTTTGGTATTATGATCTCATAGAGATACTTTAACGTCTTTTGACATCGTCTAATACTCGTTAAAAGTGAATGTAAAGTTAAGATGAGAAACCTCTATGGGAGGGCGGGATTAGCTGATCCACGCCTATTCTAAGTTTTAGCTTATATTTTTAATGTAGTTATGTAGGAAGTAATTTTTTTTTCAAAGGTTGCTTTACTCGCTATATGTTGTAAATTTAAAAAAAAGTTTAAATAAATCAAACGCGATCTTAAAATCGATATTATTTTTATTTTTCTGCATCTCATAAAACATAGAACCCAAATATGTATGAAATAAGAAAAATTAAAATAAATCAATTCGAAATCTTAAAATATATAAAGGGGTGAAATTACACGAATACAAATGCATTCGGATGGTTAATCATATATTTTCTTCGAATAAAAAATTATGCGCTTAAAGAATTGAATACAAAAGTATTCGAATGGTTTAAATTTATATTACTTTTATCGGTCTGCAGCCAGATTAAAAAAACTTGAAATTAATCGGAAGAAGGTGGGTGACATCATCAACACAAGAGTCAGTCGGTGCAGACAGACGGCGCGTGTAGGGTGCACACAGCAGCTGGGGATTTCAGACAATAGGCTTATATTTATCAGTTCAAGGATCCCATTGAGCACCCTATATAAACCTCTACAGTAATCGTCAGTACACTTAACAAACCGACAAAGGAATAATTAGCAACATGGGTTTGTCTTGTTTCAACCCGCTTGTTAAAAATTTTGTTAAGTAATATGAATCGGTAGGTTTTATCGATATTTGAGGTTCAATATGGGAATATAACAATGCGACTGGAACATATTAAATAAATGACAGTGTGAGCTTCATTTAGATACGGACAGCCATGATTCGTATTAGACATAATTATAAAAAGGAAACTAAAACAAGTATTTCGAGTTTAAATAAGATTAAAACTAGATATACAGTAAAAACTATCAAGGAAATTAAATCCCAATAGATAGAGAAATTAAACCGAAATACAGATATGATGACGGAAAGATATTAATTTACTGAACAACCTCAATATATGTACACGTTCACACTTACACAGGGCATTCGGGACACGATTAAACACGCCCATTTTTTAGGGAGTTTTAAAAAATTTTAAATTAAATTAGGAAGTTTCTTCTGGCGTGAAAATCGACTTTGTAACAACTTCTAATTCTTCTTCAGCGTAATTAACTCTGGAATTTCCGATGGAAAGAGATATTCTTAATCACGGATTATCATATACATTCGTACACACTTTTTTTTTTATTAAGATATGATTGTAATCAGTAAGGAAAATCGATAAAACCAGAGGAAAAAATCGTTTGAGAATTTATACGAGAAGAAGATGGTTGGGGGTGCGGTCAAAATAAAACACAAATAAATTGAAGGAACTTATTTAATCGTGCCAACGTTTCGGCCAGAATTTTTAGCTTTCATCAGGGCTAAGAACAGAACAAGATAACAACCAATGAATGTAGCAAATAAAAAATAAAATATAAATAGAATGACATAAAGTGAATAATTTTACAGAATGTAATTAATGAAATGAAGCGATAAATAAAATGTATACATAGGTAATTGAATAAGTAGGTAACATAACTTAAGGAAATAAAATAAAAATGAAGTTATATAATCCAAAGAAGTATGAATATATTAGTTATTAATAATTTAAAAATTAAAATATGGAAAGGAAAATAAAATTGAGAGAAAGAAAATATATGTAACCATAATAATTGGTACAGAGGCAAAATATAAGTAAAGTTTAACAAAAGAAATGAACAGAAAAAAAAAATTTGAAAACAACAATAATAATAAATATATGGTGAACATAACTAATAACGTGGATAAGGAAAATTGAGAAAAGAAGGTGTGGTAAAATAAAGAAAGGGAAAAAAGAGAATAAAACGTACCATTTAAGTCTCCTCGGACCGCCATTTTTCTTATGGGAAATTGAATTCCCAAACGATTTTGTTCTATTTATTTGTTCCATTTCTATGCTCGAGTCGTCTAAATCCGCAAAATATTGTTTGCGCTTTTAGGCGATTTACGCCTATAGTACGCTTCAGATTGGTAATTCGGGAATATGTAATTGTTTTCAAATCATATCTCTTGGAGTTTCATTGTGAAAATATTTAGTTAGATATGGTCTGAAAAAAAAACTGGAAAGAAAGTGGTTATAAATTGAGTCTCGAAGACGTTGATTTCATTTGTAACGGAATTTAAGGATTTTTATTTAATTCTATAAGATGCTTAATTTACGAAAACTGATTAAACCAATTTTACTGCTTATGTTAGCTCATAATGTTTTAAAGTCTATTCTGCTCTTGACAAAATAATTTACTTATTTCAAAGTTGTCTCATTTCTGTTACAGAAAGCTTTCCTTTGAATTATCACGCTCAAGAAATTCCTAATGATTACTTCCTTGCCTAGGGTTAGACGCCTCTGAGAAGTTAGTCGTAAATTCATCTGCCAATCTGCACATAAGTCTCACGTAATAACAAATTTGAAAAAATAAAATATAAAACGCACATCCCCATTCGAGATATTAGTAAATATTCTATATTGGGTTCACAATGTCAATTAAATGAACTAGTTTGATGAAAACCACTGAGCTTTTGTTCTGTCAATCGTTTACGTTTCTGCACGTGTGTTTAGCACGCTTTTCAACGCATTCACTTACTTACTGGCTTAATCCGACAGGATATATAGTTAAGTCAACAAAGCGTTCTCCGAAGAAAAAACATGTAAGTGTTTTTCTCAACGGTTTACATGTTTTGGGGGTTTATAAATCGCAATTTATGATTTGCCAACCGCTGATTTCACAACGAAAATAAAAACCTTTATTTTTCGCTTCTAACTAGAAGTGTAGAAGTTTTTTGAAGGCAAATGTTCCATAAAAAATTAGAGAAGACAAACATCACTAAAATATAACCATTACATTTTATTTTCAGGTAATCCGCGCTATAAGCTTCAATGTTGTGCCAAAATATCAGCTTTATATGCTTGAAACTAGCTATTTTACAAATTTCAGCTAAGCATACGTTTTACCAGGCAGTTAGCAGGAATTTTTTTGCGTTTTTCAATTAAAACAAAGTGGCCTTGTGATATCACAGTTTGGTCAAAAATTAAAATATTCGTATTATGTAGGAAATTCTGTCTTGTTTAATATTATTTATAATTACCGTATTAATATTTAGAATGGTTAACGAAAAATTCTCAGTTTTCTATTTATAAGCGTTATACTGAAAAAAAGTCTAAAACTTATGATTTTGTTTTCATTTTTGGGGTACGAATCCGCCAACTGGCAGGGTGGGAAACATAAATTTTGGATTCAGCACCCCCAAAAAATATTGATGAGAAAATTACTTCAACACTTTTTTCTTGAGAAGACCCTTTTTAATCCTTACATACTGGAGTAATGTAATTAAACATTTGTAACCAATAAGAATTAATTTTTAAGCGATTTTATTTCTAAAAATTGCATTTTTTTAATAATGAGAAGATATTGATTCCTATTTATACTACATATACGAAACAAATAAATAAGTTAAAAATAATATTCA
>NW_027109847.1:57734-66845 GCF_000696795.3 Halyomorpha halys
AACTAAACTTACTAATACCAGCAAATCTGTTCACGGGTGGAAGATTATTATAAAGATATAAATATATAAGATATAATATAAAAATATTATAAAGAAAATGCTTATTTTAAATTAATCATTAATCATTAATCATCATTTAGTTCCTATCCCTGAAGCAGGACTGCCGAGGATTAGGGAGTTATTCATAGCTTATCAGTCTTGTGGTCATTGCCGTAATAATCATCGATGAGGGATGAATAGACATAGATAGAGATAGGAATGAGGATGATGATTCAATTTGTATCATAACTGTTCTTAAAAATAATGTGTATGAATGATACAACACAGAGAATTAAAAATAGTTCTCAGGGCTTGGGTTTTGAATTCGTTATAGAATAGTTAGCAGTGCTTTTATATTTCTAAAAAAAATAAAAAATAATAGGCCAGATCAGGCTGAGTTTATGACATAATGCTGTCTATATACATAGGCTTCATAACCTGAATAAATTCCACCTAACCATAAGCTTTCGTGTTTATAGATAACATGAAAAATCTTGCAAAGAGAGGGTAAAGGTTGACTTGTGGTGATTTATTGTAATCCTTCACTTTTGACACCATTCTTTAAGGGTTGTGATATGGGATTGGAAGGTTTGGAATACAATTGACGGGTTATTATTAACTGAAAGTACACGTTTCATCAGCATATGTGGTAAGAATAGTGTTAGGATTGGTTGGGATTTCAGGTGTATACTGTGTAGAGATTGGTAACGATTATGCAACATTGAAGAAAACCAGTGGACTGAGAGAAGAGAGATGAATAGGAGCTATTGTGGCATGCGACAAATAATCCCCCCGTGAGATAGGAACGAATAACGAGAAACTAACTAAGGGGTAGGAATTCACAGAGTTTGTTAAGCAGTCCCGGGTATAGACTCGATCAAAAGCCTGCTCTACATCGAGAAACACTGCCGCACAGTATATTCCACGCTCCAATGAAAACGAGAAGACACCATGACATTGCTGGATAGTGGTGTGGGATGTTCGGAATCCAGTGGAGTGCAGAACGATAATTACGGATCAATACGAAAAGTAAAAAAACTGAAGCTTATATCCACTGTCGTATGATTTATTTATTCACGAATGCATTACGGTTCTGAGCTAAGAGATTCAAATAGGATGAACAGAGAAGACTACTTTATTTTACAGCCAAAATTTGTCCGATATGAATTTTAGTGTCCTCATGGGTTGACCCATAAAAAATAATGATTGTATTTTCGTTGTTACTAGTTTTTATAGTCCTGGTTTACTTTTTAATAAAAGCATCATTATTGAAAATGTAATGTGTTTTCTAATTAAGAAAAAATGTGGAACGGCATTCAAATAAAAGACCACTTTACAGAGGAATTGGTAGTTTTATTCTGATATTTCCACAAAAATGTGATAACAGGGATAATAAAACAGTGGCTGGCGAGAAGAGATAGGGAGGGGTTGTAATAGAACTGTCAGGACAAATTATTGCATATCTCAAAACAACCGTGTTTCAATATATAACACCCAGACCAACATTCCTTGTTCATTTATACTTTTACAACTCAGAATAAAAAGGAGTATATAAAATTGTTAGAAATACTAATATAATATCTAAGAATGATATGATATAATATTATTTATCCTTATATAACATTAATATTTGATATTGATAAGAATTAAAATTGTCTGAAAATTATAATTATCATTGGAAAATTTAAGTAATTTATGATTCTTTGTGATAATTAATAATGAGGCCTAAAAATACATTTAGAAATAAACAGGGAGGCCTACTCAATGAGACGAAATTCTCTTGATATTACTTTTTAACCCATATATTCTCTCATATGAATTTGAATGGTGGTCATAATCTACGTACTTTTTCTTAACAAATAGAATGGCGAAGTGCGTTTTGTTTTGTAAGAGTTACAAGAAAGAAATGTATTTTTTTTTTCTTAAATTGTATTGAACATCAATTTCAGCATCCTTTTATCCCAAGTCAAAACGAAATTTCCTTTTTTTTATTAATGAACATATTCCAGTTATTTTCAGTTCATATTATCTGGTACTAGTTCTGGTTCTTGGTGGGGAGAACATCCGAAGTGAGCCTAGTAGTCCTTTTTGCCAACCCCTGACGGCTACCTGAGTTGTACAAGTAAATATTAACTGCCCCAAGTGGGAATCGAATCCACGACGTTGCAAACGGTGCGCTCTGGGACCTACGCCCCAACCCGCACGGCCATCGCGTCACTAGTTCATATTATCACTTCCTTCTTGGAGAAATTTCACATCAGTGGTATGGAACCAGTGTGTACTCAAATTCGAATTGAGATAACCAAATTACATTATAAATGTTTCCGTTGGAAGATTAAAGACCTGATTTTCTGAATATATTATCCTTAAAACATTTTATGTTTCGCATGCTGTCCAATTGTGCCAATACACTCTTTTCCATAAATTAAAATTTTATGTTTTCACAATGTAATGCCAGGGATACAACAATTTAAAGTCTTGAGCCATTTATGACGGCTATAAGCAAAATCTGTCCCATTTCCAGACAATGGACAATTTCCGTGTAGAATGACTGCGAATCTTTAATTAAATAACCGAGTAGCAGAAAGGATTTAGAAGTATGTAAATAAAACAATAAGAAATAGGATGAAAAGTATTGATTTTAAAAAATAATCAAAGTTTTTTTTTTTTAACTTTATTTATTGATAGATGTTACAATCTGCTACACCGTTGTGGGCAATAGGTAATAGTGATGAATGATCACATTCATACTAAAATAAAATAAAATAATAATGAAAAATAAATGGTAAAGAAAAAAAAAGGACTTAAAAATAAATAAAATCTCTCTTAAAATATGTACAAACAGAAGGATAAAGAAAATTAACTTAATCAAACTATGTGCATGAAAACATAAATAAATAAAATAAAATAATGATAAAAATAAAAGAATCTAATCAAAGATTAATCTTCCGTTTCACAAAGCTCTATAAAAAAACATGATGTATCAATCATTTCTTAATCACTGATTTTAAATAATGTTCACTAAAATATTAGTTATTAAGAAAAAACTAAAACACCATAAAGGCAATTACACTTATTGTATTGAAATAGAATACAAAGACATTTTGAGCTGTAGTAATTATCATCGATTTCCCACTATTTTCTCCTGTAATATTGAACTTTATTGGCCATAGTGCCTTTGACGAAGGACGAAAATATCACTATTGTAAAAATGAAAATAAAACACATTGATGAAACATGAGTGCATAAAGTCAAAACCTTAGCCAGTGGAAATATCGGTTTAACTTTGAAATTTTGTTGTTTTGAAACCCAAATTATTTTTAAACAGTTTAATCTAAATTTAATAATATTTCTAAAAATTAGATCAGAAATTTTTTAAGGAAAAATGTCGTGGCCTTATGAAATTCACAATTCTTACGAACTAATTATAGAGTACTATCCATTTTTATATTCGATTTATAATAGGCAGTAAAACGTGATTTTGAATTTTTTTTTTTAATTATTGCATTATTTAAATAACTATCATTTCAGATAACATCTTGACCGCCATATTAACTTTGAATTTTATATATCATTACTCTTTGTCGAAGAGTAAAGATTTTACTTAAAAATTTTTATATCATAAAAATTACTTATTTTGGAAAAATATTAAATTATTTTGTTGATTTCATTGCCACAGATTGAATGACGAGTTCGGCCTTAAAAAGTTAAAAGTTACTGTAATAATTTCGATATCATTTCTAACATAATATTTTTTTAAATAAAAGGACGCCAATATTGTATTTGCCAATGCCGTTTTTCAATTTCAGGGGCTTTTTAAATATTGTTTCATTTAACTATCTTAAAGTTTCCTCTTCACGTTTTGAGCTAATATTTCAAAAGTGATATAGTACCGTCCCTTCCCGGGGATCTTAGAGAGGCGGGTCCGGCGGGGAAGGATTCCCTTTTTTTGTGTTATGATCTCCTCTTGTGAGATTGTGACATGTCGTACATCGACCAACCTACTTGCTACAATCGTATGTTTGAAAAGTCAGATAAGGCTACCATGGAGGGCGGGAGTGGAGGGTTTCATGCCGTTTTTCAATTTCAAGGGCTTTTTGAATATTGCTCGATTTAACTATCTTAAAGTTTCCTCTTCGCGTTCTAAGCTAATATTTCAAAAGTGATATTACTTTATTCACTTTTATCACTTGATATAGGACGGTTGCTCCCCGGGGGTCTTAGTGGGGCGGATCCAGCGGGGAAGGATTGGTTAAGGATCATGAAGACAATTAAAGCTTTATATCAGAGGCTTGTGTTCTATTACTATTATAAAAAATAATTCGAGCTTGAACATCCTAAATTTTGGCGTGACCTTTTTATATAAATAAATCGGTTATTATTTTTAATATATTTAGATGCGGGTTTATGGAAAAGGAACTGGCTTCATCTATTAATTTTTTTTTTTTTTTAAACCTAATGCAAACTTTTTCTTTTCATTCCAATTAAACATTTAAAACTAAAGAATCAGAAGTGTCAAATTATTTTATTCAACATTTCCAGTAGCGGAACTAAGTGAACGTTGCAGGTTGAGTCGACCGGTACAAGAGCACGGCGCTGAGATCTAACAACTCTCCCTAACAAAATCGTTTCATCAAGTACAGTTGAATACTGTGTTTTACATTATTTAAACTCATATTATGTAAGCTGAAATGTTTGGATCCAGGACTGAATTTTCTCTGAACATATAAAGATAATTCAGGAAATATTATTGTCATACCAGACAAGGAGAGGCACATAAAAGATAATTCCCAAATAAGTGATAATTTTCAGTTCCCAATTTTCAACACATAACTCATCCTCAATAATCGAAAAAAAAGAAATTTTGAATGTCTTTAGGTTACTTCTTACCTGAAACCAGTATCAAACGAATTTTTAATTTAAAATTTACTAATAAAATTTTAAATTTTAATACGAATAAATCACCGTGGTAAGTTAAATTACGGAAATCATTTAATACTGAATTAATGTCGAATAATTAATTTTATGATCTCAATTCATAATGAAAACAGCGGTAGCAGCGTGGTAACGCGCCAGTGAAATGAATGAAATTCAATGTTTTTTTCCTATGAGTTTGTTTTACTACTCGTATAATATTTATAGAAAAAAATATAAAATCTTTTAGCACTGAGAAGTGCACTTTTTCTCTATTTTTTAACTTTTCTTAGCATTTATACCTATTTTTCTCAGTAAGTCGAATAATAATAACGTAAAGGGTATCTGAAAACCATTAATATGGATATTATTTCGTTTTAATTGATTTTTTACTTTTTGATAATAAATAAATATTTTCTGTTTTTCGTCTTCTGAAGCAGTGGTTCCCAACTCATAGTCTAGGGATCACTGAACATGAAATTGGATCATGCGCGGCCCACTCCCACTCCCCCTGAAAAATTTGTAACATATTTAAACAAATATATATGTTCGGGGTTTTAAAATCTAGAAACTTTCCGGTATATTAGTAACAGGAGACGATCAATTGATAGATAAAAAAAAAAATTAAAAATATTCGAGTCATATTACTTGAAGTGCCCAACTTTTATGTTAATTTATAAACATATCATTACACCATTTTAATTTCACTCCTAAACTGATTATGGTATACATTAAGCATTTAGAAGAACATGTTTGTTTACATTTTAAAGTACTTAAATTTCAAATCCTGGTCAATTTTGTAAGTTTTCTTATTCTCGTCCCTCTGTACAGTGGTAACATCGGTAATATAAATTTGAAGGAATATAGATTTCAGGTAGGTAATAAAGATTTGAAGAAACATAAAAACCTAGCGTACGCGAAATTGCGTTCCTAGGAAGTAACCTAGATGACATGAAAAGACTCGCAAATCCTCTAATAAGAGAAGTAGAAGAAACGGGCTTGCAAGTAAATGAAGAAAATACTAAGTATATGATTGTAAGCCGAATGATCTATCCTAACGACATAGTCTGCGTGGCAAATCGTTTCCGAAAGTAGACTCCACAATAACCTAAACGGACTGAGAAACAGTACAAGTAAAGTAATGGTTACTCAAGAAGAAATTAAATTATGAGAATTTATACTCCAAGCAGTTTGAATAAGAGTATTCATAAACAATGCTAAAAAAAAGTTGAGTAAACGTATTCAACGCTTACTGTAAAGAATTTGATCAGAATGAAACGCTTGTTTGACCATAATGCATTGTATTGTAAGTACGTTCCATGAAAATAATGGGCATTTTATTTGCTTCTTACAGACTCTCAGGCCAGCCTGATAATAAATATAAAAATATAATTTATAATTAAAACATGAAAATCATAATAAAACAGCAATGGTCTATATTTTCGTTTTGTTTTTTTTTAATTTTGATTTATTTTCCACTCGTATATATCAATTAAGTAGACAATGCCTGATGATACACTGGCCGATGTTATTGATTTGTTATGATAAGATTAACTTAATCAATCTTTTAGGATTACTACGATTCCTTTTTTTTTTTTTTTAAAAAAGCGCCATTTTTAAATAAAAACATTCGTTTCCATTATCCTTCAAATGTACGAGCAGAATAGTATGAAAAAAAAAACACCTAATATATATATATTTATATACCTATCTGTAAGTCAATCTAGTTATAATTTGCGATCTATTGTTGGAAACATTTGAGTACTTGCCTTCTGTTCGATGTAAATAATTGACTTCTGATATTTAAAAAAAAAAATCTTTTCCAATTTGAAATACATAGAAACTTCTTATACATAAATAAATGTAAACAAAAATATAGATCACTATTTATATATTTTGTAAAATGGATTTAATGTAAGGACCGTTTTAAGAAATAAAACAAGATAATAAAAAATTAGAAAATAAAAATAAAAACAGATATAGCGGGATTATGCAATTGTTAAGGTACCTAATTATGACTGAACACATCTATCAAACAACACAAAACGTAATTAGTCTATTGCGCTAAATATTCAGAAACAGAAAAAGTTGATATAAAATTGAATCACAGCGAAAATTGGAGTAAATCATTACTTAAAGATTTACTAGAATTAAAAACCGGTACCTATGACTCTGAAGTTGGGAAATTAATATATTATAGAAGCAAGTTATTTGAATTTTAAAAAAAGTTATCAAGTGTCAATATTCCCAAAAGATAAGTTAAAAGTTTAAACCTAAAACAGTTGGGAAAATCAAAATATATACTTACAGGAAGTCTTCTGGTAATTTAACGTATTTAGACGAAACATATCTTCCAAAAATGATTTTTGGATTAGAATCTCAAATTAATTTAACAATTACAACGTTTAGGGTTTTTTGCTTCAGGTTTGGAATCAAAATGACAATTAATAAATCATTTTATGAATTTATATTTCACCTAAATAATTATTTTAAAATATTTCATATTTATGAAAATTGAAGTACAATTTCAACTACAAATGTTTTATTTTTTATAGTTGGGAAATCCGGTAAAAATTCTTGGGAAAACTATCTACAATTCAACAAATTGTTGTAGCAACGCCCCTCTGTATAAGGACTAAAGGTCTTTTGTTGTGATTGGATGGACATGTATTCAAAAGGAATGTTTTGAGGATAAACATGTTTTATATCATAGCGTGAACAAGAAAAGATTGAATATTTGCATTGATGGATACGAATAGATGATTTTTAGTCACGGCAGAATTGCAATTGGTAGTAGAACATGGGTGAAGAACGGTAGTTGGATGATTTGTGACCATAAAACTTTACTAATACTGCTGAGAGAAGCTATCAGATACATATATTTTTTATCTGGTGTGCTTTAGTATCATGCTAATGGTGTGCTTTAGTATCATGCTAATGGTGTGCTTTAGTATCATGCCAATGGTGTGCTTTAGTATCATGCCAATGGTGTGCTTTAGTATCATGCCAATGGTGTGATTTCTTGGGCTACATTGATTGGGACTGACAGTTTGAAAATCTGTCAGAGTAATTCGGTTTTGTATACCTATCATTGGGTACAGGTTTTCTTGTAATCAGGAAGTCGAGGAATGAAGGAGATTCGCACTCAATGGTGAAAAGGAGGCTTTGGTAGTAGGAGGTTTAAGATATCTAGGAACCAAGTACTTTATCGGGGTTAAGGATGGGGTCAGAAATATATTTCTAAATGAAGGCATTGTCATCCGGTAACTGTGGTAGTAGGGAATTAAGTCGTTATCATGAGGAAAACCGTGCAAGAAATGTTCTCGAATGTGAGAGGGCAAATGGAATTTGTTGGGTGGAGGAACAGCGGTTTTGTTTTTTTAAAAAAAGAAGAAGATGCTAACTTATTACCTTACATATACTACTATTAATGAATTTGTGAGAAATGATTTGCAGTTTAATTTCTGAAAAAAATCAATGTTCTATTCTCTATCAGACGTTTGTGGATATTGGAATGACTCTCAAAGTGTGATCTATGATTTGGGAAAGATAATTTAAAGATGGAAAAGGATAAATTTATCTAAATTTTTGTGGAAAAAATTTAAGAAAAAGGATGAGATTCTTCAATATAAAAATGGTGAGATTGAGGGTCTGAGAAGAAAAACGTAATCTGAGAGGAGAGAAAAGTTATATAAGCGCTGAGATTCGTTCACAATATTTTCCCTTCTTTCCTCTTCATTCATAGACCAATAGATCAACCTAATTCATAAACCTATTACGTTTAACCGTTTGTCTTACAATAACTTATTTTTCAGTTGTAAACTTGATCTCTCTCTACTATTTTTGTAAGTCCTTATATTACATTCCAATTCTATTTATTTATTTTTTTATTCCTCATCTTATGTGTTTTCATTTTCATTATCATACATCCCTTAGTTATTTTTTTAATTTTTTTCAAACGTGATATTATAGTCTTTCCGTTGCGGCATGGTACGCGGAGGATTTAGGTGGTTCGAGGAACCTACCCAATCTTCGATACCTGCAAAAAGGTCTCAGCTACTGGAACTGTCCAACAGTAGGGGTATCCATAATCTTTAGTTAAACATGTTAAATGAAAAAACTCGTCTTAAATGGAGAAATATTTCCTTCTTTTACCTT
>NW_027109847.1:67050-69775 GCF_000696795.3 Halyomorpha halys
TTCATACAACTTATACTTTTCACTTACTTTAGGCATGTTGTAATAAATTACTTTAATCGAAACTTAGAATTAAACAATAATATGAAGTTTTTGAAGGAAAGGTTATAAATAAAACAAGTTTATCAAACAATCCGCTAGGAGCTCTTAAGCATTTAACATTTAACATGACTTCAAATAGGGCTGCTCACACTATAACATTTAACATGGTAAAACATTATAAATTTAACACTTCATTAATACCCCTAGTACTGCAACTTTTCCTTATCTCAAGTTAAAATTTAAGTTGTATTTTTAAGTATTCTGAATTCTACATAAAAAAAGAAAATCAGTCCAAAGTCGACCATAATGTTTTCTTTTTTAGAACTTAAAAAAAAAATGATAATTTCATTTAAATGAGTATTTTTATTCTTAGATAGATAGGTTACGTTACGGATTCATTTTGTTATTATTTTATGTAGAATTTAAAAAACCTAAAAAATTTTAAATGAACTTATGATACTTTGAAATCAGAAATTTTTAACTTAAAATCAATCGATTCCTCGTCTGATTAAAGAAAAAATATGTATTTATTTCCAATAAAGATATATTATTAAATTATTAAAATAAACTAATTTTTTTTTAAATTTCTTTATTGCTATTTACAACTGTATTTACATTAAAATACATAAAGTAAATTTGATATAAGATCTAAATGGAATGATACAGGCATGTAGAGATACTACCTATCGGTAGCACTCTAATAATATTCTTTTCAGGTCTCGGATGATCATCAGGAAAAGAAGAAGAATCAAGATTAGAAACTGGAGGGTTTTATGGTTAGGGAGTTTATAATGGAAGAACTGATATCTGGTTCGGTTACATATGGAACATTGAGGTCTTTATGGATGATTTTATTCGTGAAAAAGTATGGAGCATAGAGAATTTTGGATTGTAAGGATTGGATACGAGAGGAATTCGAAGGTTTAGTAGACCCCCAAAGCTCAACTTCGTATGTCCAGAGAGGCTTTGTAATGAATTGGAAGTTTAGACCGTTTGTTTATTAAATGCTGCAATAGTCGAAATTGACGTACAGTTTCTTGTATTTTCAGTTTTGTGTGAGGATTCCAGGCTAGTGGTTTGTCCAGATGTAGTCCAAGGTAGCGGGTATGTTCTACAGGGGTAAGAGAAACACTATTAAAGGAAACTGTAAATTTACAACGAAGGGTAAAGGTCTCAGCTACTGGAACTGTCCAACAGTAGGGGTATTCATAATCTTTAGTTAAACATGTTAAATGAAAAAACTCGTCTTAAATGGAGAAATATTTCCTTCTTTTACCTTGTTAAAACAGCAACATATAACATGGTTTAGAATCTGTTGCTAGTTCTGTTAAATGGAGAGTGTCACGCAACAGACCGGCTGAACTCGTCAGCTTTATTTTGGTTGTCGTGTTAACTTACTTGCTCGCGGTTTGAGTTTTGATTGTGCTAGTATTGTTTTGGTTTTTTTTAAAACTAATAAATCAATAGATGACAATAATAACGTAATAACAGTTATCAATTAGCTCTTCTTGATTCTCTTCCTCACAAGTCAGATCAACAGCACTCAGTTGCCTTAAAATCAATCGATTTGTGATTCGATGGAATATGTTGTGATTCATTTTGATCCTCCAATTACAGCACCATTTTTCGATGGTTGATATAGGGGGTTGGAGAGTTTGGGATGCAATTAAAGGGTTATTATTGACTGCGAGCACGCATGTGTCATCAGCGTAAGTGGTGCGGATAGTGTTAGGATTGGTTTGGATGTCTGCTATATGGACTGTATAGAGGATGGTACCAAGGATACTACCTTGAGAAAATGTATTATTATTAATTCGGCTCCACAACTCGATGTCGAGTCCTGGCTTCCTGCATCAGCCTCCACCAATCATTACGATCTTGTGCAGCCACGATCCAGTTCCTCATCCCCATTATAGTCCTGGCATCACCATCACACCATCGAAGGCGATGTCCTCCTCTGCGTCTTGTTCCATGTAGTATTTCTGTCACTATGAGGAAAATTTAAAAATAAAAAAAAGTCGCTGTCATGGTGCATTTTTAACTTTTTATTTTAAACTAATTTCGTCTATATTTAATTAAAAATAATTCATTAAAAAGTTGAATATATAATACAGTTAATAATTAGACTGAAAATTATGAAATTTAATTAATAACTGAAAATCTTCCTCCTAGTGAATTAGTAGAAACTTTTTTTTTTTTGTATTTTCTCTCGAAAGCCGAGAATCAGAAAATATTTTTCTACAGTGAATTAAGTACTAAATTACCTATAACTTAAATCGGTAGCACACATTTGAAATGTTGGGCTAAATACAGATATGGTACAATCAGAGCGTATTAATATTAAAGAATTCCTATGCCCAGGTTAAATTCTTGGTAATAAATCAATATTAAAACCAATCAAGAACTTAAAGAAACAAAAACAATCTTGATTATAGTAGCTTACAAGCTGACATGTTTTGCAATATAAACAAAAATTATGATGAAGGTATGACTTTTTTTATTTTCTTTAAAAATCATCTTGCTAGAAGGGCCAATTTGACTAACTTGATGACAATGGCCCGTCTTAAAATCCTTCCACGCCTTTCCTCATGTCATTACACCTAAAAATACAGTGAAACCTAAATTAACACATATTCACGACTAACCGGGCATCACGCCGGAATCCGAATCGCGACTGGAGCATTTC
>NW_027109847.1:70930-102924 GCF_000696795.3 Halyomorpha halys
AAAATAATAAAAAAAAAAATTAAAAAAAATAATAAAAATTTAACGAATATTAGCAAAATTAAATAATATATAAATGGCGTTGATGACCAATGAAGTTTGGCGCCACTAAACAACCAAACAAACAAACGACTAACCGGGCCCGCAATTCCGAAAAAATATTAAGGTTTCACCCGCGGCTATTTATAAGTCCTACTTCAGTTACCTGGTACTATTCCAGAAAATAGTATCTTCTCGTTTTCAAGCTACTAGTTTCACAATTCGCAGTATGTTCGACAACTTCGTTGAAAATGTTTGTTATGAGCGGATAACAATAATATAATTAATTAGAAACAGGGTTGTGCCCCGGCGAAAATGTAGAAAAATTACGGATGAATTCATTGTGGGTAAACATACCGTGATTTGTTTGATCAAATGAAAAAATTGCATTTTAAAATTTATATCTCCTGCAGAATCAATTCCTTTACACCGAGAAAACCTATGAAACACTATCTAACATGGAATTTGCTGTCATAATAGTTTCATGAAAATTGAAGAAACACATAATGCTTCACAAGGCTAAAACTTCAAATGAATCAAGTGATCGAAGGAGCTGATATTCTCCTGAACTTCTGCGAACACGAATTTAAACTTTAATTTGAGAAAAATAACAACGTAAGGAAGGAAAATCACTTTAAACAGAAAAAAACAAAACAGAGATTACTCCATATTTCTAGTACTGGTAACGGTAATAGCATGGCAAATATATGTAACTCGGTAAATAAAACCTTTTTCAGTTAACCGTGTGACCCCTTCCCCTCCACGACAACGGATAATGGAGGTTCAGCTATATTATTTGTAAAATTAATTTTATCCAGTTTAATATAAATTTTGTTTGTGATTTTAATTTATGTATTCAACATAGTTTTATCAATCATAAGCCCCTGATTTTCATTACTATAATTATACTCTTGCTCTCGAACTTTTTGTGTATTTGATCTATATTTATTTTTAAAGTAACGTATCAATAAATAGACTGACTTAACACTTTGAGTATTTCGGCACTACAGTAAATTAATAAAGAACTGAAAACAGTATTTAATGATAAAAAGAAATCACAGATGTTTTACACATAAAACCAAAAAAAAACCGTAACACAATAATAACTAATTACAACCTTTAAATTTTATTTAATCATATGTCAAGTACGACAACGTACTCCCTCCCCAGAGAAAGTGGTGCGAAAACGTGCTGGTGTTGAAAGGGAGTTTGCGACCAGAGCGTGTGGCTGAAAGGTGAGGGCTCCATTCGGCACAGGTTGTGGATCGGTTTGGTGGCATATCTTATATCTTCCATATCTATATATAGATATGAAAGTTCCCCCCGGTGTCCTCGGGTGAGTTTACTAGAAGAAATGCCTGTTTGAGGAAATCCACTGAAACATTCTCTGGACCAGATGGCAATGCAATTTTGTATTTTTTCCAATTTCGTTAACACCAGAAAAGGTCTATCGTACGTGACTTTTAAGGGTTTAGTCCGAGTAGTATCACACCGTAGAAAAACATGGACACCTGATGGAAGCCGTGGAAGATACTCAATCGGTCACTATTATATTACACGTCTTGATTATAGAAAACCAATCTAGTATCAAGGGAAAAAAAATCTTTTCATTTATATAAAAACGAAATAAACAAAATCTCCGTTCTCATTTTTCCAAATTATAACACATAATATAGGTATATAAGTAGTATTGGAAGACAATGCATAGCGTAAGTATTATAAGAAGATAAAAGAAGTATGAGAATATAGTAATATAAAAAATATGAAAGATTGAAGAAAAAAAAACAAGATGTCTGAAAAATAAATATATCACTGCTTTGCTTAGTAGTAGCACATCTAACAAAAAATAATTATTTTATTTTGTGTTCACTTATTATTTTTTTGGCGGCGGAACTCTATTGGTAGAAATTGGAAAATGGCTAAACCCTTCTGGTGGAAGAAAGAAAATGGTGGAACCTCTTTATTATAATTTGATACCAATAAACTAATATGTTGTTTCAGCAAAAGTTAAGAAAGACTTGGATACCAGCACCACTACACAAGTGAAAACTTTGAAAAAAAAATCTGAGATAATAAGGTTCAAAACTTTATTAAGTTGACATGAAATGACACATTCCTAAATTGTTTCGCGAAACCCTTATGTCTTGTGGGAACCACTGCTATTAAGGGACACAGTAGAGAAACCCATGTCAGTGATAAAATCTTGGGAACAAGTCATTTCATAACAAAACCAAAACCTTTTTTTTTGTCAGATGTGCCACAATTCAAGTAATCAGCGATATGTAAAAAATTAAAACTATGTTTGTATTTTGTTATATAATTATTATTATGAAAATATGAGAAAGATAATGTCCATGTAAGTTAAATAACAGAATAAGCAAAACTAATTTATCTAAACAAACTCGTTTCCTCTTGTCTCTAAAGGTGCCTCTACACGTTTGGCAAATTCGCATGGGCAAACCTGTGGATTAATTATTTGAATTGGCTGGTATAAGTTGGCCTGAATTTGCGGCCGACCCGTAATGTGTCAGTTTTTTGGGCACAAATCAAAGGACGCTTGTGCTGCATACATACGTTTATTTTCAGTTTGTATTGTTTTAAACTGCCAACAGATAAATATTTGCGCTCTCCGTGTTTTAATTAATTAAAGAGCTTCCCCAACCTTTGGATTCAATAATTAACTCTTGTTTAAGTTTGTAGATTTTAAAATTCAATCGATTTGATGTAAATACATTGTTTCAAATATTGTTCATTAGTTTTAGCGGTTTATTTTAGATTTAACACATCAAAAATATATATTTAAGAAGACATTACATGTCTAAATACGTCTAGAACGAAGGTTGAATTTAAAGGTTATATAACTCATGTAAGTATAACTACTACTTATACTTATGTATATGAATTTTTATCAACTACAACCTACATTGCTGATATTTATGTTTCCTTTCATTTCGCCTGTTTTTATTTTATTCCTTTTTTATAATGAAGATAGAGTAAATCGAATATAATAGCCGAAAAAAATCAAAAGAACAAAACAATTGTTTGGGTACCGACGTTTGATGCTTCCTTTGCTTACCAAGCATTTGTACAAATCTTGTTTTTGCGGCAAGTGGCCAAGGTGTAGATCCAGTTAAAGTTTTTAGTTCATAGTTGAACCGTCATATATCGATTTCATCATTTTCGATATTTTTGTGAAAACCTTTAGTAGGTTTCAATGTGTTTCGTTAGTTATTATTTTTTATGTTAACATTTTTATTTTCGAAGATGATGTTATAGCTCTAGATTATATACTTATTTTCCATAGTAGTTACATTATTTTATTGCTAAATTCATTCAATTTCCACCATGTTATGTCAATTTACTAAATGTTCTATCTTTGAAAAATGTTTTTACTTACATCATTTGACAGTTTGAAGTATCCTTAAGCTTGAATTTCAGAAAATAAAGTAAATTATTTATTACAGAATTCATGGTACCCTTGATCATATCAGATATTTTGTTTTCTAAATACTCATTGGTGCTTGTATTGTTTCAGTCTCATCAAAGAATGATGAATGGTATGGACACTCTTCCCCAACAAAATGGTTCCATTCACACAAATTCCACCTCATCCTCAAGTAACTCCCACAATTCATCTTCACAAGGTGGCACGAACCAAGAAGAAAGTAAAACTAATTTGATTGTTAACTATCTTCCACAAACAATGACCCAAGAAGAGATCAGATCACTCTTCTCCTCGATTGGGGATGTTGAAAGTTGTAAATTGATAAGAGACAAAGTAACAGGTAAGGCTCATTATTTTTTGTTTCATTTCATTTTCTTAAAGTTTGAAACTAGTGCGAACTAAGGATAATTTGGTTGTGATAAAAGTTCACTTATAAATTTTGATTAAGAAGTTTGAACAGGCAGCTCTAGAATTGCAAGTCTTTTCAGAATTAGGCATTTCAGCTATTTGTTGATTTAAATATCCAGTAAAATTGTTGAAGAGGGACTCTTGCCTATTACACCAAAATCCACTGTCGTCTAATTCGATGGTTTTCTACCTGTCATCGATGTAATTCTGTGTTTAGCATGCATTACATGCCTTTTAAGGTGGGAAACTTTGTCAACTGTATTCTTCACAACATCCTTGTGATGTTGTCACTTAGTAGTTTTTAAAACAGAATAATTGATTATCTATGATAACATTGAAATAAACTCAGATGTTATCTATCTAATTGAACACTATGCTATCTTGGACCCACTGGGGTTTTTATTAATATTTATGAGATAATAGTGACATTCTGTTCCAATAAGAAAATAAACACAATTATTATTTGTTTACTTGCTACCAATAAGGACCACCTTTTATAGTTAAGAATATAATATTTAAGTTTGACAAATTAATCTCATATTCATCATAATTAAATTGGAATATTTAAAACTTTTGGTGAAAATAATAATATAAAACAGGTGTTAAATACAAAAGCAAACTTAAATCTGAAGCTTAAAGAACTTGAGGTAAATAACAGTTAAGCAGTAAAACCACCGATGGAACTTTATAGAAATGAAATGGTGGGGAAAAGCTAGTTTTCTATCATATAGAGTATCTTACATGATATGCAGACTAGAATTGGGAAGGTCAAGTTTTCAAGGCATCGAAACATCTAGTAGTCAGAAATTTTTAGTGTCTTGTGGATGCAGGTGTGTCCAAGTACCAAGCTTCAATAGTTTTTAAAAATATTTACATTATAGGAGAAATAGTTAATATATTTTTTTTTAATTTCTTAATCAAAAGCTGTCAACCAATTAATTTAACCTGTTAATAAACAAATAAATACGTAATGTGATGATTAAATGGTTAAGTCTTAAAGCCAAATTTTGAGGAAAAGAGTTTCAAAGTTTGATATCCTTCCTAAAATTTGCTGTTAGAAGTACACTGATCTTATTCTGATCCCATGATCTACATGGAACAGCTTTGAACCCCAGCTTCATCTAGTCATTCTTTTTACTTCATTATGAATCCTTAAATTCTTATGAATTTAGCTTAACTACTCAATCCATATTTTCACACTTATTTATAGTAATATAGATCTATAGAATTTATAATAATACATATCAAGCGTTTACAAACTACTGTCTGCGGGCCTACACTAATGCAGTCTACCTTAGTTTTTATTTTATTAAATTATAAAATTTAGAATGTAGGTAAAAGTGGCCCTTAGACTAAGAAGACAGGAGTCCCCTGATATAGAGAATACTTTATATGAGATTATGTAAAGTAATCCAGCTATTATTTTTATAACCAAAATGGATCAAAACTAGAAATAAAGATTTAATAATCACTTAAATGTTTTACTTTCATAATTACCAACAATTTTAAAATAATTTGTTTTATTTTTGTATTTATTGTTAACCTATTGTTAGATTAGTTTGTATATTTTCATCCTATAATTCTAGGTCAGAGTTTGGGGTATGGATTTGTTAATTATCATAGGCCAGAGGATGCTGAAAAAGCCATAAATACACTAAATGGTCTTCGCTTACAGAATAAAACAATTAAGGTAATGTTCTAATATTCATATACTTTAAATATATTTAGAAATCAACTTCTTATTTAATTTTTTTTCAAGGTTTCATTTGCTCGTCCTAGTAGTGAAGCTATAAAAGGCGCAAATTTGTATGTTAGTGGTCTACCTAAAAACATGGCACAGCAAGATCTAGAAAACCTTTTTAGTCCATTTGGTAGAATAATAACATCAAGAATCCTTTGTGACAATATAACAGGTGATTTTTTTTTTTTTTTTTTATTTTATAATTGTTCCGTTTTTTCATTTTTTTTTTTAAGTTCATATAAAAGGTATATAAGAGGTGTGCGAATATTTGAATTTATGTTTTTTTTTTCTTTAACTTCTTCTATTTATAAATAATCCATTTTTATTTTTCAGAATTATTTTGAAATTCACTCGATTGTTTATGTTGATGTATTTAATTTATATGTTTGGTTGTTTATAATGGTGTACTTTGATATCTAATTTGTTATTTGTATAGTCCTTGTGGTATGAACTGTGTATAAATCAATTTTGATGCTTTAATTTATCAGGAACCTAAAATAGAGTCTGTATGAATTGATAAACTGAATAAATGTCCTGATGTTACTAAAAGACTATTTTTTTTCTCTAAAAGGCTGTTATCATATTACATGTTTGTTTATCAATATGTATTTTCTTCTTAATGTCACAATATTTTTGCATGTAAATTGCTTTTTAAAAAAACAAAATCATACACAGCATGGCATATAGAGAGCTACTGGACTCGCACTTTAAAAGAAATTCTTATTCATCAACTATAGCATGAAATAAAGCATTTTATAGCATGGAGTTTTATCAATATTGGAGTTATCACTTTACTCTCCGTTGATGTCAAAATTCTGTATAGTATTTATAAATGGTCTCAAAAATTAATAGAACTGACTTCAAACATTGTTAGAGTCTTTATCTTTGCTCCAACTGAATTAAAGATTCTATTTATTGATAGGCACTATTTATTATTACTTTTGTTTTTTTATTTTTTACAACTTGAGAAATTTATTTTTGAATGCAAGTTTTTAATTCTGTAATACCTAATTTAGTTAGAATAAAATGAAACCTAGCATTGATGATGAACAACTTTTTAGCACTTTCTCTTTCCACTGTGTTAGGCACTCATATTTTGTTAACATCCTGTTAATATTATGTTTAAATAAACCTAAGTTCAAGGAACTATATGCTTACTTGTTATTCAGATCTAGGGAATTGAGTGAACGATAATTACTATTTGGTTTTAATAATATTGTGTATGTTATTGGATAATTTTGTTTAATTTGTCTTATTAATTATCTCCTATCTACTTTATTATTCCTGTTTCTCTTGCCTCCACGGTAACTTTGTCAGTATCCTGTGTTAAGGTATTTAACACTTTGTCTTAATGTTTTACTACTGTTAAAATAAATTTAATTAGTTAAAATAAAAATATGATGTGTAATAAAATATAAAGTGTAAATAAAAATTTAGTTTAAATAAATTTCTCAAGATATTTACACATAATTATACACTGGCTCAACATTTTGTAAACATGCAGAAGTATGTATTAGAGCTGCCAAGTATGTGATTTTATGCTGACCACCCATTATATCAGTATCTAGTCAAAATGAAAGTTTAATTAAACTACCATAGACAATTAATTTTTTGAAATAATGTACTTATTTTATCAAGCCTTTTCAATGTTAAAATGCATAAGTGCAATGACTGATTCTTATTGTTAATATTCTTAATTTGGAACTTTCTTCAGACCTTTATATTTCTCTCTTCACTCCTGTTCTTTCCCTCATATCTAACCACTCTCCCCATTTTATTTTATATATATATTTTATTCTCCCCACTCTACATTTTTATTTTTGTTCTGCTTATTCTAGATTAACTGAATGCTAATTTTTTGTGAGCTTTTGATGTTCGACTTTGAATTACAGTGTTAATTGTGGAATTGGTATAAATCAATTTCATGAATTTTACAAACTTTTATTTTATCCGCTGTCTTTATCTTAAAACATTCTCCATGGTGTTTAGTAATTGTCTTTCATCATGAGCTATAATTGTTCCCCCTCAGATTACCATGTAAAGTTATTTGTAATGCTTGGTACTTAGTTTACACATTGGATTTGTAATGTTGGAAGGTGTACTAAACTGTTGCAGACCCACTTTCTAAAATTAAAATAATCAATTAGAACAATGATGTCGAAATAATCATTACTTCCTTTTACTACTTGTAGCTATGACCAATTTATTTGAAATTCCTGTCTCTAGTTAATTTATTACCTATAATGTAGTCTAATCTAAACATAAGTTTATTTTTCTGGTATATTCTGGTTAACTTTTTATCTACTTATCTTATAATTTCAGAAAAGTAAATATTCTTACAGGGCTGGCCTATTTCCTAATCCCATTTCCCCTTTGATTTATATTTTACTGCCGATACTTAAGTTTGATCTGAATGAAATATTCCTATTTTTATTTCTTAAAACTTTTTTCTTTTATCATTTATTTTTTTTTTTAAATAGCCTTAGAAACTTTCAACTAGTGGTGATTAATTTGTAATGAAATGTAAAAGACATTTTAAGAAGAAAACTTCAAATATTTACAGATATTTTTATACTATATACTACTTATTTTAATTGACGGAAGAAAAGAGGGGATTACAATGAGGGAATTGTTGGTGCATTATGTATGGAAGGGTGGATTGAATTCCAGAGTGAGGTAGCTTGGGTTAGGAAGGACGTTTCAGTTTAGTGAGAAGGAGGGTAGAAGTCGGACTGGCAGGACCTGGTAGTATGGGATCAAATAGAGGAATTTGATTGCAGGCTCTTAAATATAGATAAATGTGCACTGAGTTTTATTGATCTGCTATAGGAACGATGCTAAGAAATATTGTAAGCATTAGGAAGGTAGAACCACTTCAGTTCAGCATAATAAAGGGTTATATGTGTATTTCTTGTGATCCTGATAACAAATTGTATTAAGCAGTTTATAAGATGTTGTAAGTTTAGCTTTGAGTTCCGACGAGAGTCCGCTGTTCACTAGATAACTATAGTCAAGATTGTGGAAAACAAGAAGAAAGGAAACTAAAAGTTGACTGATTTTAAACAGGAGATTGGCGAAGGTTGCAGTGATCAAGGATTGATATGGAAAACGGGAAACCTAAGAGATTTGTGGTCATGAGACAAGGATATTGTCAAAAGTGACTCCAAGGTTTTTAACTTATGTATGGAAAGAAATAGGGGTTATTGCTTAGGATAAAGTTAGGTTTATGGGTAGATTTAAGGAGAAAGGAGACCCAATGGTCTTCTCAGTGTTTAGTTTTAACTTATTTTTGGTTGCCCAGACACTTATCCAATTACATTGCTTCCTGTGGTTTCAAGATGGTATCAGAGTAGTTAATGTGCTCAAATAAGAAATAAATTTTGATGTCTTCAGTGTATGTGTGATACTGGGACTGTTGTATGAAGATCAGAAAGTGATTAATAAAGATGGAAAAAAATATTGAGTATAAAGAGAAACATTGAGGTACACCTTTGGACCAAAAGAGAACCAGAAGTAAGATGATTATTAGAGACCATGATATACTGGGAACAACCAGTGAGGTAGGATCGAAACCATAGATTACAGGGAAAGACCATGAAGTTCAGTAAGGTCAATAGAATCAAAGGCTTTGGAAAAATAAAGAACAAGGATGGTGTGATTTTGCTGGTTTATGGCTGGATAAAGATCTTGGGAGATTTTAATAAGAGCTGACTGAGTGAAATCAGGCTAGAGGTGGTTATTATTCTAGAAAATTATTCTGATAAGGCTCTGCATGGACCTGGCAGTATAGCCTGTTGTGTTGAAGTGGTACAAGTAGATGTCGGAACTGTCAGGTGTGAAAAACCCTTTCCCAATTCTTGGACTGTTTCTTTCCTTTTAGGGAATCAACTGACTTTAGGTAGTGTCAGGAATCACTAACTGAATCATGATTTTTCAGGGTATGATTTTTCAAAAGAATCAATTCACCTGTCCCTGTTGCAGACACTTACTTGATTGAGGTTCTTATTAACTGTAACCTATGAGTTTTTAATACTTTATAGATCTCTATCATACTAATTTTAGTCCGTTATATCAACTTTCCAAAATAGTGAATGGATATTTCAAGAGCTTCATATCGCTTGAACGTTTTTGCATTATCTTAAGCACTGCCAGAATCAACAAAAAAAAACTAGTTAGCATGCCATCAAAAGTTTTATAAACTGTGGATTTTTCTTTCTTGAATTCCACCTATTATTGCCCTATAAAGTTCCGCATGTGTATAAAATTTGTCATAGAGAACTTTTTATGGGATTATTGGCTTTTGACATTTTACTAACTTGTAAATGGGTGCTGTTTCACATATATTTTCTTTAATCTTTGTTCTTTTGAATTAATTTCCATTACTACTCAATTCTCTTATATTATTTTGAATCTAATAAAAAATATAGATTTATATGTGTGTGTTGGTTTGAGTCTATTGCAATATACTTATATTCTGGTTTATGTCTAAGCTTGTTGTTGTGCCTTGTTGTTTAATGTATATATTATATTGGTTATGTCTTGTCTTTCAAATTATTCGCACATCAATATTTGTATTATTACCTTTTTTTTTTTTTTTTATTGTTTTTATATTTTATGTATTTATGATTTCTTGAAAGTATTTACTGTATTAATTACATCTGACATCTTTAATTTTTGTGAATTTGTTTTTTATTTCATTTGTTATGTTCATATGACAATATATGGATATTGTTTGTTTAAATAACATGTTACTTAGTGTTAAATATTTATTTATTTTTTTAATTTTAGCTTCATATATATTTATTTAATTTTTTTTTTCATTCATAACATCCACCTGTTAACAAAATTAATACTTTTATTTTTAAAATTCTGCGTGGCTAAAGATTTAGTTTTTGAGTTTTTACAATGCGATTATCATTTAGGAACCTCATCAGCATCATCATCGTTTATAACTTTTAAATATTTTTTAACTTATTTTTATTATTTTTAAAAAATTAGTAAACTTTACAAAATTCACCTATTCTTTATGCAATAACGCTATTGATATTAACGATATTTTAAGTTTTCACATGCATTTGGTTGTTATTTTTGTTAACCTATTGGTTACTAACAAGTTTAGTAATTCGTGGATATCTTAATTGTATAGACAGCTCCCAACCTTGCCCAAATAGACTTAGCTGATTTTTATTTTTTTTTTCAGTGCGGCAATTCGTTGGTGGTGCTGGTGATAATGTTCCTTGTAAGTACACAAAAAATTTATTTATTTTTTTTCAACACACCAAAATCAGACCATAGGTTAACATTCTAACTTACATAGGACAGTATATTTTTATTTTATTGGTACATTTTTAACAGTTTATTTTTATGTCTTTCAATTAAAGAATTTTATAAACTTGGGCGGCTATTAATTTTGAAAAATTACCCTACTGCAACTTTGGATTAACAATAATTGTTATTGAATCATGTATTAAATATATTACTAAACCAAGTTCTCTTAAAATTAATGATCTACTTTTATAGAATATATGATTATTTTTTTTAAATTATAGTTTTTATTTAGTTTTCTAATGTCATGTTAAATCTGGTATTATTGTTTCAATTCTTTTGCACTTTTAAATATTCTTCACCATAGTTGTAGTTGGATGTATTTAATGCCCATATTCTAAATCATTAGTAAAATGCATTTTATTGACAATATTGCTTTTAGTTTTAATTACTTATTATACTATAATTGTATGTTTTATCGTGTGAGAAAATAGTGTTCAAAGAACTTTATAATATTTCAATGGCATGGTACCTTTCTTTAAGTTTATTTCTTTACTTAGTTCAGTACTTTCATTGATATTTTTACTATGCACTATAAGTTAGCTATGAAATATTGGTTTAATTTTTATGTTACTAATTCTGTATATAAATTTTTAAAAGGAGAGAATGAGATTAAATATAAAAAATCAGTTTACTTTTATTAAAGGAAATAATCACTAATGAACTGAGGTACCTAATATGTAACATTACCGTTCATAAATTATCATGAACAATATTTTTCATTGGATGGATATAATTGTATATAATAAGCCTTCTATTTTCCGATTTTTTGTGATCATGATGAATATATTATAACCTTTTACATCATGCTTGTGAACTCCAGAAATCATGTCAAAGAAAAAGAAAGAAATTATCTTTCAAGGTGTTCTACTTATCCTATGCGTAGCCACGATTGCTAGCTTCTCTGGAAGCCATTATTTCCCTGCTTAATTATCAATTTCTTATCTTCAATTTCATTTTTTACACTTTTACCTCAGAGTGTGTAGAAACTTACATCCCTTATAGTATTGGTTAAGCTTTTACCGGCGTGGTAAAGTTTTTAATACCAGTTCTTAATAATAGTTCAGTATTTAACACAACCTATGGTCAACATATACTATCAGCTCATAATAAACCAAATCACATCTACTGTCCAGGAGTTTATGATCCAGGTGGTGGTAAAGAAAAATGTATGAATAGTAAAAACTTTTTATTGAAAGCCAATTTAATAATCCTCGGCTTTATTTTCGTCAACAGTAATATTGTTGACCCTAACTTGTACTTATTCATCGCCCCCATATGCAGCTGTGGCCATCACCACCCCCTGAATCACTGCAGCACCCACTTTGGAAATCATTGATATATACAAAGAATTATGTATGATATGACAAAGAGATATAGAGATAAACAAGATAAACAAAAATAATTGTAAAGTTGAAAACTAATTATTGTAATACAATGGAACCTCAATATAACGAATTCCTTTATATAATGAATTTTTGAAATCCCCTCGAACTAGCTATCGCATTATATGAAAAATATGCCTCTAAATGACAAATAAAACTTGTCAACTAACCTCCATACAACAAATTTAAATCCTCTTGGAAAAAAATAATTTTCTTTTGAGCAAAAATGTTTTGTAATAGTAATTTATGTATAGCATAAATGACTTCTACATAACACTTTGTTTACATGTCCATCTCTGTAAGATGAATCGACTGTTTTGTATATGAATCTTTACAGGTCTTATCAGAACCTTTCCCCGCTCCTTACTAACCTTGTTGTTTCATCTATTATCGAGACCTAAGTCTATAAGTTTTATTTATAATTAATGTGCATTGTATGTGTCATCTAGTAGTGATGACATGTAATGTACATGCTGAGAAATGTAAACAGTGTTCATTAGACATTGAGGCAACAGAGCCTGTTACTTAAGTTTATATAAATATTTTTATATGTAATTTCAGAGTTTAACTAATATATAGTAATTTACAATAATGCACTACCATTACTTTTATAGGTTTGCAAAATAAGACTGTGTACATTCTGTGCACATATTTCAATTATGGTTTGTTTATTATTTCTCATACCACAAATTAATTGTTACAATGGGGTTGAATTCCATACATTTCATTGCATAGAGACCAATAAATAAGTGTGTGAATCTCATTTCAATAAATATTTACCCATTCAAGCCTAGATAATCAAATCCCTCCACATAACAAATTTTTTAAATCCCCTTAAGATTTATAATACCCAGGTTCCACTATATCAGAAAAGTAATAAATCATAGATGATAAAGTTAATAACAAATGTAGCAATACAAGATATAATGAGCATAAAATATTGTAGAACTATAAACAATGGCAGGATATTTACTATGAGGATATATTTTCAAAGTACAAAAAAAATTATAAGAGAGAAAAAAATTATAAAAAATGTAATCTACCGATGTCTTTCCTCGTTTGATCATCAACCCACCAAACTAACATTCAACCTATTAATAGAACTTTACTTTCAATCAGTTTGCTAACATAATACATTAACTTTTAGACTCTTATAAAAACCCTATATGCTTTATCCTTGATTTCCTTAATTCTTAACCTTTATTTATAGATTGTATATATATTTATAAGAAATTATTAAAATTTAACATCCCTGTGCATTGAAATATTTGTAGACTCTATATTTTATAAAATATATGCTTACGTGTTATATGTGAAAATGAATTCAACAATGGATTCGAGTGACTTTCAGCGAGGTCCTAAAATTTCTCTTCTTCTTTCTCTTCGTTCTTCCCAATCAAATGACCTAGACTGAGAATGACAATAAAGTTGGCGGTACTCTTGAGATACCCCAAGTCACTAAACAGCTTGGTCACTATGTCAGTCAGTTCAGGCCATCTCTGTCTCCATTGTTCCTCCATGAGTACGCATATTTGGAGAACGTGTTCAGTACTCTACTTATTTCTTCAACATTCACACAGAGCAGTTAGGCCGATTTTAAATTTTTTGCAGAGGTGAGTTTTGTGTCTTTTTTATCCAGTTTTATGCCAAAAAATCAAAAGCTGTTTCCTCCTTGAAAGTGAGTAGTATGGATCTCTGGGTTTGAAATTTGGATGCTGATTATTCTACCTCTGCTGAACCACTGCTTTATTAATGGTTTTAACTTCCTCCAGTCGAGGTATGGTGGTGATGTGGAGCCTTCCTTCTCAAATTTATCAGTCAGTTCATTCCCAGTTATTTCATAGTGCCCAGGGATCCACTGCTGTGTAAATTTTTGTTAAATATCGATAAGATATTCCAAATCAGTAGCAAGCAACATCAGCCCTGTTTTCCACTTGGACTTTTGGCTAATAAGAACCAAACCAGTGTCTGTTAAAAATGCAATTTTTTGTTTCTGAGGCCTCTTAAGGTCAATTAGATTTCTGGTTGCCTCTAATAATGACTCATGCTCAGCTCTATAGTTGGTTGAATTGAACACTGTGGCTTTCTCTAGTGGTTATTTGGAAAATCCATCTGGATACCTCCACTTCCATTCATAATAGCATTTTTGGCTGAACCATCCATGAAGATTCTGGTCCCCAAGTTTTTTTGGGTAGGTGGAGTTCATGAATTTGAGTACTTCAACTCTGATTTCAGGTTGATTTTGGTGACTCTTCTTTGTGATAACCAGAATTTTTGTGATTATAGAGGATCTGCAAGGACATGGGGCCATGGTGGGAAGGCTGAATTTCTTGCTACTTAAGTTCAGCTTTTATTGAGCAAGTGTTGTGGAGGAGGCTTGCCTTTTTATGCAATTTTGTATCCTTTGTTCAATGCAATCTTTTAGGGGTTGATTGGGAATACATTTAGCTTTTGTTTTTAAATTGAGCATTTGTATATCTCTTCTATCCTCCAGTCTAAGAAGACCTGTAATAGATTCTATTTTATTTCTTAGAGTAGATTTTAGACCTTTGGTGATTATCCTTAGTCCCTGATTTTCGACATCAAAGGCTTTTTGAAAATTGGAGTTTGCTAAAATTCCTTCGCTCATTATTCCATACTCCAGCATGTGCCTGACATATCCTGTACAAAGAGATTTTAAAGTCTTATGATCTTCCCCTCAATTTGAGCCAGATAACATCTTCATAAGGTTTGTTATTTTTGCTGACTTAGCGACACACTTATTAATATAGCCTTTCCATGCTGATCCTGGGTCCATGTTGATTCCAACATAAACGGGCGAGTTATCCTTTGTGATCAATCTTGCTCCTAACTTTAGGTTTATGGATTCAGAGGCATTTTTTGGTTGGTTGAACATAGTGTTTTCCCTTTAACTATCTTCAGTCCCCATTTTTCAGTCCATAATAGTTGGGCATCAAGAGCAACTTGCATCCAATATTTAGCGACTATGATGATGTAGTCTTACACCAAAAGGGTTAAGTGATCAGCATACAGTGAGGCTCTAACTAATATTATGGTTGATGAATATGAGGAATAAAGTTGGAGATAAAACTCATCCTTAGGGAACTCAATGTTGAATTTGGCTCTTTTTTTTTTTTTTTTATCCCTCTGCCTAGCCATTCATGGCATATGGGGTGTAACAGCAGTAGAGTAGTGTACTGGGCTTGTGCAGGCCATTGCTGCCAATAATCATCAATTTACTTTAGTTTATTTTGATTTACTTATTAATTTTACAATTTATCTTAGGGGCTTATTTAATTTATTGGAACACCCATTTTTTATCATTTAGACTGTGGTGCTCCCCAGCGCTCGGATGATTGCCTTACTGATGAGGCTTCACCTTATCTATCTCCATATATCCGTTAGGTCTAGCCCTCCTGCATGCTTGCCTGGTCCACCCTCCTGATCTCAGTCTGCATCTGCATTTTCTTCTTCTGGTGTCTCGCTGATGCTGGGTGATGGAGATCTGCCCAATATGAAGTGCATAGGGCCCACCACCTTCTTCCTCCCATATGTAAATGAACTCACTGAAGAACAGATAGTTTTCTTTTTTCATTAAACGGGAGAAGTCGGACTCAGCGAGGGCAAAGATCCGGCTGTTTCTCTACAACTTAGCTCAGTATCCATCCATGGCGGTGCAATTCACCACTTCTGTTTCAGAGACTGCTGCTGGGTTTCCGGTGTCGATATTCTTTCAGAAGCTCTGCAGCTTTCCCAAAACCATCCATGTCCTGTTAGGATCTGTAAGACCCAGTAGTCTGCAATGACCCACTTAACCTCCAATCTTGCATGAACGGTGGGGAAGAGTTTTCTCATTGTAGCACCCTTTTGGCTTGTCACCCACCATTGATTCCACTCTTCTATTGAGTCCTCCCACAATATCTTCTTCCACAGATTTCGGGTCTCAGAGAGCCTCTCTGGTAGCGATACCAGCCCCCGCCTATTCACTTTGTATTTAACAAAATCCACCTTGAGGATGATGTCAGGGGGCGTCACTCCTGCCAATACCTGCACCACCTCACGCGAAGCTGTCCTGTAGGTCTTTGTGACCCTCAGAGCATTGCCAGTCTCTTCCTTTGTTTCTACGTGAGGGTTTGGCTCCACGCAGGGGATGCGTACCTTAGGATATCCAAGACCACACCTTTGTAAATGGTCATTGTTGCAGGGTACCTGAGACCCCAGAATGCACCCCCTATTCTGCATAATTCATTTATTGACAAGTTCAGCCTTTCTCTCAGGTATCCACGTGAGGGGTAACGTAGTAGTTTCTTCTAATTTTAACACCAAGATATGTTACCTCACCTGGCCTCACTCTCTGTCCTTCAATATCCAAATTGATTGGATGAGGCCTGTCCATGGAGCCTCTTAATCTCTGCTCTCTTCGGCCACATTGACTGCCAGGTCAAGGAACCCTTTGTCATCTAGCTCCCCCAGCAACTGATCAAATACTTGCTATTCCATTTTCTATTTTCTTTTCCACCTCATAGTAACTATAGTATAGGTTGCTAGGGGTTTTGAACTCTTGCAACCACTGGAGTACAAAGGGCCACCAGATGGTGGAGGAAATGTCAAAAAGTATCAGCAAAACATATTTCTCCACCCTCTCCTTTTTTCATCCCTTCACACTCAGCAGGGCATCTGTGGTTCCCTTGCCACAGGTTGAGCTGAATTGCTGTGGATGGCTCGCATCATTATGGAACCGTCTAAGCTTGATTACCATCATATGCTCCAGGACCTTGCTGTTGACAGGGAGGAGGCAAATAGGGTGGTAGGCCTTCGAAAATTCCTTATCCTTGACTCCTCCCTTGTAGACCCATCTCATATCCCTGAAACTTCACTTGCTTGAAAAATGTCCAGACATTTGTTGATGATGTCTAGAGATTTTCTATGTATTGGGCTCTATTCTTGAAGATTGCAATGTTTATTCCATCGATCATGGAGCTTTGCTGATCCTTTGCCTATCCACAGCAAGACGTATGTCCCAGATATCCCATGGTGGGCATAGATTCTGCTCTTTATCCCTCTAGAGTGTACTTTGACCATTTGCAACTTAGGGAAATCGTGAATCCAAGTTCATGCCTTACCTTTTATTCCCATATTCCCATTGAATTTGTATTCACTTTAACCACTCCAGTCAATTTTCTTTGTTGTTCCAATGTTGCATCTAGAGTAATCACCAGTGGCCACCTATTGTTTACTGGTTCTTCTCTTTTCCTACTCCTAGCTATAATTCTGCTTCTATTGGGAAAACCAAACAACACCTGATTTACTTTCTACACAACTTCAGCCCTATCAACCCTTTTTTTCCCTATTTTTTATTTTTGTTATTTTCACTATAGCTGAAACTGTCCTCCAAGCTATGCTCCATATTGGCATGTTGTATTTTATTTTCATTGTTCATTTTTTCAATTTTTATTTGTAACAAATAGTATCATTCTATTGTACTCACAAGTTCACATTTTTACAATATCTATTATTTTATTCTACTATATTATTTATTTTATCTGTTCTTCATATTCTTTTACTATATTATTCTTTTATTTGTTTATTCAATTATGAAATTGTTTTCTGTTTGTGTTGTTTTAATTTATATTATTCTTATTTCATTTATTTTTTCTGTCTTTTTCTATTCTAAATCTATTTTTTCTATCTTTATTAATGGTTAGTAGGAAGTGTGGCCTATATGCCAAGCCTTATCATGTTGGTGACAGCTTTCGGTAAAGGTGGTGTCATGGTAGTATGGCCTGTTTACCTATATGCTTGACCATGCACCTCTTTATATTTAGGTTAATCAACTAATTCAAAACCTTCAAATTTGGAATGAAAGATATAAAGCTGAAATTTTAATAATAAAAATTTTGTATTTTTATTAATATATATCATTTATTATTTATGCATCCTACATTATTAGAGATTATTATTAAACATCCAGAAAATGAAATCCTCTACAATTTATTTTTTATCCATTTTTTTTGTGCTGAATTGTTCTCTAGATACAATGCACAGAGTGTGAGGTGAGTATCCATATGTAGAATAACACTAATGTGGAACCAGATGCGTAGCACTCATTATAGTAATAAACTTTAATGTTATTATTGGTGTAGAATTAGGTTTTTTGGCATACATAATTTTTTTTTTTAAAGAAGTGATGGTAGGTCTCAAAAGCAAAAATAAAGTGCATAGGGACCATGGGTCTACTTCTTCACGGAAAAACAGAAAATTTTAAAAGTTTTATGATTTTTTTTAAACCTATTTACCTCTTTTATTGGTTGAAAAAAAACCCTCAAAAACTATTTTAGTTTGGAAATCATTTGAAGGCTTTCTAGAAGATAAGTAATGAAAAGTTCTGTTTTTTGTTAAATCATGAATTATTCGTAATCTTTATTAGTCTCCTATTGAACATCATATTTCCTAATTTCAGGAAAACATCCTTGTTTAATAAGCTTTATGCTTATGTTAATTAAGTTGAGGTTTGTTGGAATAGAAATTGGAAATAGTGCATGATTTTATGAAAAACAAAATTTTGCATTATTTAGCCGTTTAAGTGCTCTATTCAAATAGTTTCAAAAAAGAGAAATTCTACTTGGCTTTGAAGAAAATTTTGTCTAGTTCACTATGGTGAAATTTAGAATTGCAGTTATCTTACAGTGAACTAGCTTAAAAGAGCATGAATCTTGAATTTCCTACTTTCTTGTATGAAATCGGTCCAAATTCTATATGAACTTTAGTATTGCTTCTGTGGTTTGCTATGACCTCTTTAAAAATGAATTTTCATGTGCCAAAAAATCTAATCCCACACTCCACTTATAGGCAAATTGAGAGGCAAATCAAAACTTTTTTTTAATGACCCCCTTCCTTATCATTTCTGACATGATGGGAGGTATCTTCAGGGTACCACCCTATTCTAATCATGGTGGGAGGTCAAGTTTTCATTTTCTGAGACCACCATAAAAATAAAAGTCGACCCCCCAGGCCGACTCCACTCCCCACTCCTTCTTTAACCCAGCTGAAGGCTGAGAAAAACATTCACAAGTAAATAGTGATTTATAAGAAAAAATAAATTTAACGTTTCACTATTGGTCTGCCCCTAACGCTCCTTACAACTGATTTAGTTAAGCCAAACCACATTACTTAAAGGTAATTTTGTCTACTTTATGATGGTTCAATTGGATCTTAATTATTTTGAATAGTTTTTGAGAGATAGTTTCCTGAGTCACCAAAAAAACATGTCTTGCTTATAAAAATGCAAAATATCAATGTTTTGCTATTTTGTAGAGAAATAAATCATTGTCGACATGATCTTTGTTTGTTGTCTTTGAAGTCTACCGTCATATGTTTAAATATTATATACCATTTATCGGACAACCTATGCATTCTTCTTTGCTGTCAGTTATGGTTTGTGGCCACTATTACTAAAATGTAGATTTTTTTTTTGTTTTTTGCTTAAAATTATTTTGAATAGTACTCAACTTTTGCTAATATTTGGTTTTAATGCCTTTTTAAAAATTATATTTCTTTATTTTATAGACTGATTTTCAAAATATTATTCTTTAATGGCTATTGCAGCCACTAATTTTAATATTTTATAAATGAATCAATGATTTCAACAATAATTAATTAATAAGTGTTTTTTTATTTGAGTTCTTTTTTTTGTTAAACTTCCTTTTTTTTTTCTCTCCTTTCTAACCATTGTTCTTCTCTCCTAGCTATAGAAATGTCTTATGTATGTCTAACATTTTTTGTAAAGTACCTTATTTCCAACAGAAATCAATACGTGTCATCCCTTTTCTGAACTGCCTCTATCCAATTTTGGGTCCTAAGCATGGTTAGACCATTTTTAACCACACCATCTGCCCACTGAAACCTTGGTTTACCTCTCATTGGTTGGCTATTAATTTTCTCTTCATTTGGTAGTCATACAATAACTCCACCACATTTTTTTTTTTATATGATCACCCTCCTTCCTGGTCATTTCTATTCTAATTATGGTGGGGGCGTCAAGTTTTGATTTTGTGGACCACCACAGAAATAAAAGTCGACCCCCCAGACCGGGATTCGAACTGGTGCTGCTGTAGTTATGAGCCAGTTAAAGTTGCTCCTTTAACTCACTCATCTAAAAATGGTCCTAAGCCTGCCACATCTAAGGTATCTTATTTTAATGGAGGTTATTTCATCAACATTCCTATGGTGCACTTAACTGAGCATTATTCACTTTGAAAAGATTGCCCCTAAGATTCTCATTCTGTCGTTTTGGAAATTGACTTGAGATCCCAAATAGTTAAATTCCTTTACTCAATTGAAGGTATCTGATTCAATGTGACTGACAAGGTGTTTTGGCAGTATTTAAAAGTTCATTGTCTAGTTTCCTCTGTTTGTCAGCTGTTTTCTTTACTTTTGTCTTTTTATGCCTCTTATTCCTATTTTGCTACACTGAGTAGTGAATAGCTCTGTTAATTATGAGGTAGTATGCCTAATATTTGAGAGATTACAATTTGACATTCTCGATCAAATGGAGTTCAAGTGTTTAATTTGCAACCCTAGAAATCATTTCCTTGCATGTTGGCCCGTCCTAGTTTATGTGGAAAACAATTACACATGGGCAATCACTCTCCATTGCTTCCACTCAACTCAAAAAACATTGTTTTAGAATAGTTCTATTACGTACATAATACCTGTCAAAAAAATTTAGGTTGATCAGAATTACACATGAAGGTACGACAGATACATAATAATAGCTGACCTGTGAGAAAATTTAAAATGAGAAAATCGGTTGAGACGTGCACTCAAAATATCGTTCATACCTAATGCCGGACAGATCCGAATTAAATACAATTTTCATTATTGGACCGCTACCAGATCTAAAACAACTATTCGACGACAACTTTGGGCACTATTTTGCACATGTTCAGCCACACTTTTTAAAGATCTATGTTTTTATATCTCCTAAAATATATGTGAAATTTTGCTTGCCCTTAATGTTTTCTGGTTTTACTTGACTAAGATATTAGAAGTATAAAACTTTTCATATTTAGGCTACAAAGTCAACTACACTTATCACAATTTTCATTCCAGCTCTTGGAAGGTGACCAGAACGATCCTGAAGTATAATATAAAATTTCTCTTTGTCTTCTTCTTTAGATACTTCAATAGTAACATATACACTAGTTATACTGCAGTTCAACAATATACCTTTCTGGATTATACAGCAAATTCTGAGGCTTGAAATCTAATATGTGATATAAATTTTTTTCATCACCGATCCAGTACCAAATTTGTGGTTGATTTTAAAGCATCTGGTCTGTAAAGTGATAAAACTTTCCAGGTGGCTAGTTTGAAGTTCATTAGATGTGCCATTATATCAGTTACTAATGTTCTGTTTGGCTTATCTTGTTAAAATGCTTTGGGATATTAAAAGTTTAAGTGGACATGATTATCAGCCATCTACCAAAAATGAATGGATTCCCTCCTCAACCATATAGGGATTATATGCTTAAATGATGTAGCTCAATATAATATAAATATTGACCATTCATTTAATGAAAAAAAAATTAAGGATTCCATAAATATGCATTATCAAATTTTAATTCATAAAATTATCCCTAGAATATTAGTGCGAAAATCTTATTTAGTCACTTTATAATAATGAAAGGAAAAGGGGGGCTTTAACAATTTTACTTTTTATTAATTTTTTTGTTCTCTTAAGGAGTGAAAATGGTTAGAACATAGTAGTAATTAGAAAATAAAGTGGCATTAAATACTTAAATAGCTGTCCCTTGAGTATTTTCTCCCAGTTTGAAGTTTTGGTGTATCAACATATCTTAGTCAATTAACTTATTTTTATCCACTATTTCACTTATAATTTTATTCAATTTGCACTTTGTATTACAATCTTATCAATCACCTTATCAACAAAGATTGATAAGATTGTAATAGATAGTGCAAATTGAATAAAATTATTAGTGAAATTGTATTAGATAGTGCAAATTGAATAAAATTATAAGTGAAATTTTATTAGATAGTGTAAATTGAATAAAATTATAATAAGTGAAATAGTAGTTAAAAATAAGTTAGTTGGATAAGGTATATTTTTGACAAAGGCAGAATAACCTGCAATCTTTTAATATCTTTGTTGTAGCTGTTTTATTATAAATAAGATATCCTAGAGAATGGCCAGAAGGACCAAAACGGAGTTGTCAAAGAATAAACATGTTGAGACCATGTAGATTTTTTTTTTTTTTTTGTACAATTGATCAACAAATTTATTTTAACAAATGTATTTTTTACTTTATTCTACTGGTCCAGCAGGCCTTTGGTAGATTTTGTTTTTGTAAAACTAGAGTTAAAAAATCAAATTTGACAAAAATGTGACATGGAAATCAATATTTCAAAAATTATTGGTTTTAGGTAACAATCCATTTTACTGAGGATATATTCTGATTAGTTGTTTTCTCGTGATACACCAATAATAACACTTGGCTAGTGCTACTACTAATGCTATCTTAATTATTCTTTTGGCATAACACTATAAGTGGTATTAACATGTTGACTGTCTCAGTACTATCCATGATTCTGGTGTAAAAGCCATTTTAATTTATTCATATTATGTTGTTAAAAACTCTAATTATATCTTATATTAATCATCAAAGAGCTTATAGAAAATGACTTCATGGAAGCCTTCTACAATTTCACAGATACCATTTAAACTGATGCATACTATTAATCATTTCATAGTTGGCTTGGGATATGGCTGTTGGTATACAAGTTACATTGTCAGGATTTTAAAAAATAAACTGTTTCCAGTTTGTCGTGAATCCCTGATTTTTATTTTTTATTTCTTTATTACCAGATTGTTTGGCCTTAATGGTTGTTGTAACTGAGTGTTTTTAACAGTTGATAATGGGGGTATAGTCTTGTGCAAAAAACTCCATTAACTATTTAAAACACTATAACTACTGAACAATTATGAATAATAAAGGTAAATTATAAATAAAAATAATAGTTATGATCCCTGACTTTAATTACACTATACTGGTTCTCTCACCTTGTTTCTTGTTTCTTTATTATTTGTTAATAAGGTTGTTAAGAAATCCATATTTAGCAATGCTTAGAATGATATGTGGGAGTCATATTGGTGTGCTAACTATAGTATTGCTACATATAATAAAAAAATAGCTTGCTATATCCATTAAATTTTATTTAATTAAATTCTTCTCAGTGAGCTTGAACAACGAATCCTAGTACTCATTTTTAAAGTTTTTATTCTGATATGACTCTATTTTAAAATATGTTTCTAACTACTACTACTCAAAATAAGTAGCAGGTATGATAACTTTCCTTTTACCTCATAATTTCATTCGGGGATCATTTTTTGAAATTGCTTAGTCTGTTTTAAAAGTTAACATCTATATTGCTACTCTTTCTAAGCTCAGGTAATGTTGCTCTGACATCCAGCTTGAAATCTTCTCTTATCTCCCCTAAAACTGTTCTTAAAAGTTAGGGGTTCAAAGCTTGCCATCATCAACTATGAATATTTGGATTTGATTGATTATTTTGTTTTATGTCCTTGTGTTACTAAAGCAGGAAGAACAAGTTACCAACCTATTTAAATCAACTTAAGAAGGTTGAGATTTATTCCATGGGTTCACCACAAAAATAAAGTTGATTATCCAAGCCTGGGTTTGAACTGGTGCTGCTTCTTATTTGAAAATGCTTAGTTACTTTCTCAAAATGTTTGGCCATCAGGGCTTCCCTAAGTAAGATTTAATAATCTGGTACTGTGTGTGCCAGTAGATCTACAACTTTCATTTCCTACCTTACCTTGAGTAGAAATTTAATTCTGCTCAAATAGGGCTTTCTAAAAGCCATATTATAGGAATACCTCTTCTTACTATATATTTCTTATTTAGGTAAGTGAAAGTAAAACTCGACTATTGTTACTATCATGATGGGAATACTAAAATATTTGTCTATAAATTCAAAAAAACTGTTTGTTTTTGCGTTTTCCATCAATCTCCATTATCCTCTGTGACTTTGTATGTTAGATATTTATTTTTCTAAAGTCAACGGCTTATACATATTATATTATAGATCTATATTGCTACTCTCTTTTTCTCACAATTTGTTTTCAACCTGGGAAAATATTTCTTCCTTTTTCTTCTTTAGTTAATTAACTAATTCTTTCATATTTTATCTGTATCAATTTTTTATTACTGCTAACAATAAGAAATTAAAATTGTTTCAAATAAACAAAGTAAAGGTATTTTAGAGAAAATATTTTTAAAAATTTGGCATGCAGGTCCTCTCAGACTTCAATCAGGATAGGACTTTGCTGATACTAACAATTACTTAATTGTACATTGATATGAGGAGTTTAATCAAACACGTTTGAGCTACTTAAGAGAAAATAATAATTAAATGTTTAATCAATTACATAAAGTGGTACTTCTGGTTAGTCAATTTCAGCCAAAAGTTTTTTCTAATTTCCCAGGCATATACCTACCTACTTTAAATACCCCATGTACACTCAGTTTTGTGTAACTTTTTTTCTTTTTTTTTCTCATTTTTGTCTAAGCTTCTCACATACATGCACACATTGACGATTTTGCAGGACATGGTTATTTTAACTAAGGGGACCTTTATAAAATGTTTATCTCTGCTGAAAACTTGGATTTAATTTTTTTTATACCATTGCAATATTTCCCCATATATTTCATATATAGGTTAGTGAATGTCAAATGTATTAACGTTTATTTGAAATATAAATAAATTTACAGGAAAACATATCAATAACTTTTTCAAAGTGCTATACCCCTGTTTTCTGCATTCCACAGTATATTTTGTTAACATAATTATTAATTATAATATATTTTCCAAATGTTGTTCATGTTTTTATCCCATTAGAAAAATATATGGAGAACAAAAAAAATCTCAGAATGAATTTATAGGTAGGTTATTCCAAATATATTTAGGAGTTGATATTTCCTAGATTGTCGTGTATGCATCATTATATTAAACAGATTAAGAAAACAAACAAAAGATTATGTATTTATTACCATTCATTATTTGTTTCAGGTCTATCCAAAGGTGTAGGATTTATTCGATTTGACCAACGAATTGAAGCAGAAAGAGCTATACAAGAATTGAATGGTACAATACCTAAAGGATCTACAGAGCCTATAACAGTAAAATTTGCAAACAATCCGAGTAACAATAACAAGGCATTACCCCCATTGGCAGCATATTTAACTCCACAAGCAGCTAGAAGATTTGGTGGACCCATCCACCATCCTACTGGTCGCTTCAGGTACATTCCACTGTCACCACTCTCCAGGTACGGTTTTTCCGGCCAGGTCTTTTAGAATATTCTGTCACCCAAGAACCTTACCATTGATATTGCACTATCCTCAGTTGTTTTATATTTATAAATCCATCATTTTCAAACATATTTATTAAATGTGTTATTCATAAATTGACAGATGTTCTTAAATTAAATTTAAAAAAAACAAAAAAAAAAACTTCAATTCAAATATTCTAGTCGTTTATAATATATTAAATCTAATTATACTAAAATAAATCACATTTAATTTAATATAGGTTTTAGTTTTAATTGTGTGGTAGTATTGTGTAGTTAAAAGTGTTTTTATGGCATAGATTACACTGTTATTATTAGTGAAAGTGTTACTGATTATTCTAATTCATAATTTGTTTTCTTAATTATTTTAAAAGTTTTATTTTTGTGACAGATGTCAGAATTAGAATTTTTATCATTAAAGGAAAAATATTTGTTTGATGTATAATTTTTAATTTAGAATATTTTATATGCCAGTGTTTTATTCATATAGTTACTATGTTCATATCAGCATCACTTTTGTATCTAAAGAAATTCACTCCATTTTAAAAATACTTGATCTTTTTGACTTGTAATTTATAATTTTATGAAAATATTGCAGATGATATGTGCTGATATTCTTTTATCTTTTTACTTAATGGATTTGGGTTTATAAAGTAAATTTATGAATAATATTTAAAACATATTTTTTATTTTATGTAAACAGAATGCTTCTCTATTTTCTCAAATATATTTTAAGAATGTCAGTTGAACTATTGTAATTTTGCTTAGTAACTTCAAGTTCTGTTTAGCTGAAATTAAAAGTCATATTTTTGGTTCTGTGATGGAGGTGCTTATTGAATTTAAACCTTACATTCCTTCTTGGTTATTATACCAGAATAGTGTTTCAAAAGATTTAATTTCCATATAGTTTTTCTTAAATTAGAAGTTTGAAATAAAGTTTATAACTTTAGTGCTTTAGCTTTAAATGATATTACACATTTCATGCTAGGATAAGGATGGCATAGGGTTATTTTTTCATTATGTCATAAAATAAAAAAATGAAGAAAAATTTTGTTTAATATATTCGTGATGATATACTTGAATGAAAAAAATAAACTTTTCCATAATAAGAAAGTAATAGTTAATATAACATTTTTATGCTAATTGAATAAAAGTAAAGAGTAATGGAACCACTTAATTTTTTTAAATACATATAATTTATCATTCTTTTATCTTGGAGTGTGACGGTATCAACTCATTCCACATTCTTCATTTAGTGTAACTGAAACATTTTTATACCTTGATTTTTCCACTCAATATTTATGATTGTTATTGCTACCCTACTAAATCCCAATTATTTTTTAATAACTCATTTATAATACTAGTAATTCTTTTCACTATTATTTCTTCACCTAATCCTTGAATTATTTTCAGTTAATTAATTAAATTTATGTCTATCCAGAGCATAATATGAACTTCTAAATATTTCTTTTATTTTTTAATTTATGTTTTTTGGAATGATTTTAATTTTAATTTTTTATAAAGCAAGAGGTAGGCATGTATTATCAATTGTTTGCATTAAGAGTTTGATTAATGTTCGTATTAAATTATTTGTTTTCTCTTTGGCTTTGTAATTTTTTGGTAATAGCCAAATGCTTGATTTTTTTTTGTTCTGTTTAGTTTTTGTGCTAAGGTGCTTCTTTCTGTTAAATTAATGCAGGCAAACACATTGAGTTTATAATTGTTACCTTTTCTCTTTTATTTTTGTCTTGTTAGCCTTGGTGATCTTGTTATTTCTTTTGTTTTAATCATACCCAGGTTCTGAATAAATTCAGAAAAAATTGTTTTCAAGTTTCTCATGATAACAATTAGTTGGTTACTTTTGTGAAATTAATAATTTTTTTTTTATTACAGTTTATCTGCCATAATTTATTGCAGTTTTATTTCCTTCAAATTTATCGTATTTTCAGCTTAAACTCTCTTATTTCATTTGATTTTAGTAACCAAAGAAAACACAGAAATGTTTTATTAAATATATTAATATATAGTGGAACTTTGATTACTTGTTTCTCAATTATCCGTGTTCACAATTAAAGATTGTCTATTTAACAAATAAAATAGTGTGTCACACTTTTCATCCGTGGCTCTGTGTAGTCTGTTACGACTTTACTGTTAGGAAATGTTTTCCTCTTGTTTTTGAACACCTTTTTCACTCTTTATTTGTTTGTTTATGGCATTTGTTATACATAGTTGTTACGGGCAGTCAACATTGAGTGCTAAATGTAAACCTGCTGTTTTTCTTTTAAACAAACAAAATGCTGGTTATAAACATTGCTGTAAATCGTGAAAAAACTTGTGGATGAGCTCAGTATGGCCTTTACAGACATGTGTGACAATTAAACAAAAAATGACTAGCGAGTCTTTGAATGGTATCAGTAGTATATCAGTGTAAATTATTTTGATATATTTCCTTCCCTTGATTAAAGTTTGTATTTTACATATATTCAATTTCTGACTTTTTCTATTGTGGTAATTAATTTTAATTGTACTATAATTAAAACTGGTAATAAAACATTTAAAGTTTTGATTAAAAATCATCCATTTTTGTTACTGCCATATCAATTGATGTTCTAACATAGTTAGAAACTCTTGAGATGTTGGCTATTTTGTCACTCATGGGTTGATGTTATTTTAGAACCAGCTTTTGAATTTTAAAATTTTCCATAAGGTTAATAGTTTTCATTATCATAGTTGTATTTTGTTTTTTTGTTTAAAGTTTGATTTTGAATTAGGTTAAAGTGCATTGGTCATAACCTTTTTTTGAGTTATGCCAATATATCTAATATTGAGGAAAAGATGGATATAGGATACGATGGTATATTGATTTTAGCTCCTTACAGTTATTTATTTAATGAAAAAACTTATTATTGATTGCATTATTGATCTTAGTTGAAATTTTATACAATGTATTTTGAACTTAGTAAAATATTTAATCTTGTCTTAAGTTCTTAAGAAAGGAAAGTATTGTCTTGTATTAAAAAAGTTGTATTTTATTGACCTCCACGCTGATACACATAAAGGAGGAGAGATAAAGAAGTATTTTACTACGGAAAAAATAGCAAAGATCCTATTTATTTAAAGAAATATATCTGTTAATTCTTGATAAATTCTAAGCAGAAAGATCTGTTGTGTACTTGATAATTAACTACAATAATTGGAAAACTGAACTTAATACACGGTGATAGTATAAAAATAACTTATAAGCTCTTATGCCAAATACTCTCTCCACTTAGGCTTGTTATTTTATTTTGATATTTAGTTTTAATAATGTTGCCCTTAAATAAGTTGCTTATTTATTTTCTATTATTACTTTGGAAATTTAATTTATAACCATTGGTTTACCAAAATTTGAATCTTATACACCCTAATCTTTCCTAATAATATTAAATCATTAATCATACATGAATGTTGGTAATTTCGTTTTTTACTTATTCAGTGAATTGAGTTTTTCCTTTAAGTTATTGAAAGAATTCTATTGTTTTAAGAATTCATATAAAAATCAATGATAAATTTAAATATGTAAGTATGCTTTGTTGAAATCCATGTTTAAAGAAAAATATATTAAAAGATAGAAGAATTTGGTTATTTTAAAATTATTTATAAGTTACAAACTTTTTTGTTCTGATTAGAAATCAAAGCAAACGGATTTGTATTGTAAAGACTTACAAGTCTGTTTCAATATATACTTTTTCACATGAATAATGATCTATCAATACTTAGTTAACGTTTGGTGCCATTTAGCTTGTAATGAGCTAAATAAAAACTATAGAGAAACATGCTTGACATCTAGAGTCTTAATGGATTTTCTCTGAAGGGTCTAAACTATAAGAGTCTGCTTATCTTCTGAGGAATAATTGCGTAGTTACTTAAATGAAGAAGTAGGGGGTCCATCCTTGATAACTAAAGCAAGGTTGTAATGTATTAGATTTAACTTGCCTCTGTAATATTAACCAATATTTTAGATCTTGTCTTATTCATGTGTGTTAAACCACAGATTTGCTTATTTATCAATATTGTTCTGATGAATTAAATAAAAATCTGCTTTTGAATTTTTTATTAATTAATTTAAAGTTATACAAAATATCTTTACATTGAATTATGGAATATATCAAGATATATATATTCTCATTTCAAGAGTTACTTATTAATTTTGAGAAAAGTTTAACATTGACTCCATTAGCCTTTCATGTAATTTTCAATTATTCCAATCATTTATTCATTCCAATTAGTTGTATTTCATATTTTATTGTTATTAAGTATACTTAGATTAGCTAGAAATAGTTTTTAAATCAGTAAATCAAGTTAAACTTGATCTTGTTGTATCAAATATCGTAATTGATTTTTATAAGCTGCTCGGTCTTTTTTCTCCTAAATTTTCTTCCAGAAGTTGGAGAGGAATTAAACTAAATGCCTGCTTATCTTAAATTTAGATATAACCAAACTTTTCATTTGTTTTCTATTTATTTTTGGTTCTATATTCTTAAGTTGGGGATTAATATAGTTTATTATAATACTCACCTTCAGCTAGTATTTTTTACTTAGTTTTAATATGTAATAGGGGTAATTTATAAAGGTATAATAATACCCTCTTTTTATTTTCTATTATTATTAATTTGTCTATTTTTAGTAAGGCTAATTAATTATAAGTTCTTTTAAATAGGTTATTTATTGTTTGAAGTCATTAAGCATAATAAAAGTAAAGTTCAAGAGACACTATCATGATTAAAGGCTGTGAAATTGCTGTACAAAAAGGTGAAGAAAATTTCAAAGGGAATTTTGGTTGAGTTCATCACATGGTGAAAAAAAACAGATGGTTATTAGAAAAACCTATTGGTTTCTAAGACACACATTATTAGTTTAATAAATATACACAATTTTATTTAGATAGAACCAGTAATGCTTTTCAATTTTTTAAAATATATTTTACATGCCTTTAATCAACACTATCCTTAAGGTGAAAAAAAAAATTCTGTATATAAATCAGCAGCCATTAGCTTATTCCTACTGAAAGAATAGGTAGAAAGAGGTTGTCTTTGAGCTTATTATATAAATATATCATTAATTCATGCAACTTGATAAAACCAGGGAGTATTGTGTAAGGATTTAAAAAATGTTGCCTTAGCAATATAAAAGATAAGATATATGACAAAACATTTTGAATTTTAATAAAAAATAACATTTTGAATTTTAATAAAAAATAACATTTTGAGTTTTAATATAAAATATCATTTTGAATTTTAATAAAAAATAACATTTTGAATTTTAATAAAAAATAACTTCCATTTTGGATCATTGGAACTATTATCCTTTTCAATGCATGGAACCAGTGATAATTTATGATATTATTAGCTGTAGATAAATTTATTTGTAGCTAATTTAGAATATGTTTAATTCCATACTTGGGGGAAGAAAATTAGTTTTAATGTTTATGTTTATTATCTGCTAGTTTCTTTCCTGGATAAGTGGTGATCAATTCTTCAGGGTAATTTAAATTTAACCATCAATCATAGGTCTAGCAAGTTTATTTTGTCATTTTTGATAACATTTTGAATATGGTAAACATAGTTTTAAATGGAATTCAGTAATCTGCTAAAATTTCTAAATATTAATTTTGAATATTTGTAAATTAAGGTACTTTAACAGATTATTTAATTTTAAAAAGTTGAATTTGAATTTAAAATCTAAAATTAAGAATATTTTGATGTATAATGACTATTTTATTTTCCTCCTTCCTTGCTGCTTGGCAACTCGGTTTTTAGCTGAAGTAGTATCCCACCTATGCTGATAAATTATCTTCAAAATTAACTTTCTATTCAACTTAAAAAAAAAAAACTTCAAATCATTAACAAAATATTCTGTTTATGTTAAAAACATTAAGTTTTTTATGTTTAAAAGAAAGTTAGTTGATTTGTTTTAATTGATTTTCAGAACCATTTGGTTTTGACATGAATGATTTTGAACCGGCTCTTTTACTTTTCCAAATATTCAATAAATTCACAAAATTACAATACAGTTTGTATTCAATATAATAACATAAACATTTGTAATAATAAAAATATTAACTATTTATTTAACTACATTTTGGTATTGCAACTGAGCTAATTTTCTTGTTTTCTAATTGAAAATTATAATTATGCTATACAGATAATAAATATGGTATTATACTTCTCGATCTAGTTTTAAGGTGTCACTCACATATTATATATATATATATATATATATATA